>NC_087220.1:35663388-35671463 GCF_015104395.2 Macrobrachium nipponense | reverse complement strand
TAATCATATCCTATAATCCCCTATGTAAGCCATTCAAGAAAGATCTTTAATTCAATTCTCTAAGAAGACATGTCTTGACGAATGAAGGGCCATAAATAACAAAACTATTATGGAGCATTATGTGAAGGACGAAATATACAAATATTATTTTCCAGATCTCTTTAGGGAAACAGATAACGTCACAGTTCTGTTGATGCAGGATCATTCGAGGCATAAATCCATCATTCTTGCAGCCGTAGGATTACTGCCATCACCCTCAGAAATCCTTCTTTATATGTTATAAAGTTGTCTTGGGACACAAAACCCGAGAGAAGTACAAATGAGATGAAAAGAAACGTCAAAGAGACAAGGGCATTCGTGTCAATGTGACTCTTTCAGGAAAGAATATGATGAGATTCCTATATGTAAACATACACATTTTCGTGATCTTCATGAACCGCATATTTAAGTATATTCTCTATATACGTGTATATATATATATATATATATATATATATATATATATATATATATATATATATACATTTAATATTTGTTATAAAAATGAATATCTATTGTCAAAGGAATTACGTATTATCCGCTTCAATACCTTAAGAAATATACTACAGAAAACGAAGGGAAAAGTGGAGCTACCGCAAAAAAAAAAGGAATAGGAAAGAAGGAAACGGAGATGAGCTAAAAGAAAGGGAAGGTGAATGTTTGAAAGAATGCACAGAAATGGGGATCGTCAGGATCATCGGATATAAAAGACATGAACACGAAGGGTGACGGACGTGTTCATTTCCGGAGTAGACAGAAGTGATTAACTTGAGGCGATTGAGGCTTCAAAGCTGACAGGAAAGAAATATCAAGAAAATCCTCCGGCAGAAGATCAATCTCAAGAACGACAAATCGACGATGAGGATAAAGGGAACTGATGCCGATGGAAGTCAATTCACGAGTCAAAGAAGATGAGCCATCACAGATTCCACTTAGGAGGACTTTTAATCTCTTTGCCAGATTCCACATGAAAACAGTTGACGGTTTTGATGTAAGGGGTTGAGGAAAGTCTCGAGACTGTCGAGGTTCACAATAATAATAATAATAATAATAATAATAATAATAATAATAATAATAATAATAATAATAATAATAATAATAATGTGTCAAAAATATAACTGAATAATCATAATGGTTCCTGTTTACTCTAATTTCCTTAACTTTTAGAAATATTCTGATTCAATGATGACTTTAAGTGACCTACTATGAGATTCAGGGCCTCTGTAACACGGTTTTTTGGACTTTGCTCCTTATCAAAGCGTCGGACGTAGCTGAAAGTTGACATATGTATATTTTACAACCACACACAAATTTTGGCAGCATTATCAACGACCTAAGCCAGACAGTTTTAATTTTCATAAAGTAAAAATTATCCAGCCGATGCCATGGCCAATGATTACGAGCCAAGAGTAAAAAAAAAAATCATTACGTAAGCAAGGTAAACAACATTTGACGAATTGTTGCTCCACCCATTTACCAGACAGAAACTCATTCACCTTATTCCATCGGCTCTGAAACCCACAGCAGTCAATAATGGCTAACTGGATTTGGAATTTTCCCCGTGGTTCCAAAACTGTATTTGTCTTACGACTTGCAACTTTTTACAGTTAAGAGAAAGCCCATGGCCATGACAAAGACTTTATGAATGGCGGAACGATACATAGATGTGGGTGGGGTATCTGTGCTAGCGTAGTAATACTACTGTAGTAATAGCAGTAATATACATGAATTAAACGTTTAGGTCAACTGCTGGGATCCTTGAGGATCATTTAGCACTTCTTGCAACTACTCGAGAAATGAGTTTTTATAGCCAGAAGTTAAATTTTCTAATCCAACAATGCCCATGATAGCCTTCAGTGTTATCCTGAATTATAACGAGGCCAAAGTGGGTGGAGCCTCATGAAGTCATCATTCTGACGATAATTATTGGTGAAGGTTCAAAGCCAAAATGCGGTAACGGCTATTTTTTTTTTTTTTTTAGTAAATAGGTAGATAGCCAATAAATAAAAATTGTTTGACATTGGATATAATAGTTATCAAATCAAGCTTCTCTACTATGTTTTTGAAAATTACCAGCTATTCCCTACATCTTGTCAATCTGATTGTGACCTATAAAGTAGACTGTAATTTCTTAGGAAACTTATTTTGGAGTTAGACTAATAATCGAAGTGATTTTTTTGTATTTATTAACATATTTTGTTGGTTTGTTCATTATGACAATTATCAGTGGAGAGTTTCAGAGTTCATAAAGGTGTACTGCTTTGCTTGTTTTTAACATTTTTTATTGTCATTGTTTACCAAAGGTCTAGCCTTCGTACGTATAGCCAATCATCCATCGAGAAAGAGGGAAGAAATGCTGTCATAAGTTACGTAACGAGTACGTTCGAAACCTTTTTTCTGAGTAAGTTGGCCCGTCTTCAAAAAAAGTCACTTTTACATTATAAGTACCAAATTTATTCAACCTACGTAATGCAGACTACAGTCAAAATTTATGTGTAGATATAATGTGTATTCTGAATAAGCGTTATATTTATGAAATGCATTGATAAAAAAGTAATTGCGAAAAAACCGTGTTACAGAGGCCCTGAATCTCATAGTAGGACTAGGTTCCTTTGTATATATAGTCTTATAATAATAACAATACATCCATGGAACATAATAAAGACCAGGATGATGGAAAACGACAAATGAAATAACTGTATTTACCAGAGCGGAAATTTTCGAAGAAAAGAGAGAGAGAGAGAGAGAGAGAGAGAGAGAGAGAGAGAGAGAGAGAGAGAGAGAGAGAGAGAGAGCACAAGTCAGAAACTTTTGACATAGGAGACGAAGAGACAAAGACGTGGAAAAGGAATAAAGTTTACTATGCTGCATAACTTTGCATAAACCCGAGACAGGGAGGCTTTCGTGATAGACGAGGCTATGGACGAAATCAAACCAAGATAGAGAGAAGGACTTTAAGAGGAGAGACCAAGAAAGAAGAGGGAATGGAATGAATGAAATCAAAGAGAAGATGAAGAGGGAAGAGAGACTGGAATAAAGAGTTTTAAGGTAAAGGGACGAATCATAACGAGCGATTAGAGTGAGGGAAGTTAAGGGAAGGACAAAGAATGAAAATTAAAGAAACAGAGAAACCAGAAAAAGTAAAGGATCGGATGAACGATGAAGAATGAATGTAATGAAAGACATTATGAAAGAAAACAAAGAATACCAAATGGATGGAATGAATGGAACGGAGGCATTTAAGAAATAGGACGAAGAATGCAAAGTGAGTGGAATGCAAAGTAGGAAAAAGGAAAATTTGGTAAAGGTAGGAAATTCAAGGAGAAGAATGAGGAATGACTAGTGACCGGAATTACAGAATTTAAGTAAAATGAACGAAGAACGAAAAGTTGTCGGAGAAGGAATGTGAAGGAAGGACAGAAAAATTAATAATAATTCCATTTAAAGGTAAAGAAGAAGGAAGAAGCAAGGGCTAAATGAAGGAGTTTAATCAAGAGAACGGTAAACGAATGAAGAATGGGAGCAATGAAAGAATTTAATGGATTTATGAATAATGAGATGAGGTGAGTGGAATGAGGATACTTGAAGGAAAGGACAAACTATGATGAATGGAAGGAATGAGGAAATTTATGGGATATAACGAGGAACGAAAAGTAAGGGGAATGAAAGAATGTGAAGGAAGAGTAAGAATGACTTAATGTTACAGGGAAATGCTGAAAACCTAGAATAGCAATACTTGGCTCACAGATCTGCATATAAATAAGATTTAGCAACCACCGAAAAATGAGGTTTGAGGGCTTTCGTTTCTATAATATAATTCATATAAATAGCGAATATGTATACATTGCTCCACTTACATTGAGTAGTTACAGGTTAGTTATGAACGAAACATTTTATTAATGTAAACTTCATCCATATCATCATTGAAACATGAAATTTGGATGAATTCAATTTGGAAATCTTACTCTTGCATAGAAAATTACTTTGAATTATTGACTTCCAGTTCAGTTATAAGCAGTTATACTCAAGTTATTCGTCTACTGATGAAAATAATAGGACAAAGAAAAGAGAAAAGAAAGCAAAGAACTTTGTATCTATTTGGATGAGGGGTAGAAAAAGAGAAAAACAATTCCAATGGCATTGTTGCAAAAATAAAGCACATTCTTCAATATCCGGATCTATTAACGTATATACGTCACTTTGAATTTCCATCTATTCTATGAAACCATAACCATTCGGTATGCGGACCTAAAACAGAGAATTGCAGAGAACCGTCTAATATTATTCGTGGCAACAAAAGAATTGCTGCAGTTCAGGTTACAGTTGATTCCTCTGGTATTCTTATTAAAAGATAAACATTACTCAAACCAGCCGTCAAAAAAGCAATTAGCAATTGTCATTGTCATAATCTTTTATATCAAACCAATTTTTCCTTCAAAGACTTGACTATAAGAATAGCCTTTTATATTCATACAATTGTTCTGAAATCAATCATTCTTTTTAAGAGATAAAAATGATAAATTAATAAATGTTTATTTGCTTCCAACCAGTTGTGAAAAAATTATTATAAAAGTTTGTATGCTATATTGTTTGCGTATTTGTTTATAGATTATGAATTTTGAATGTATGCTTTTTCTTAAACTGAATATTATTTAGTTCCTGCGATGTTGTCTGTATAGAAAACTATTAAAACAGCATGATGCTTGCGCATGTATGAGTGCATATATATGCATACACACATATATACATTACACATACACAAACACGCAAACACACACACACATGCACACACACACACACACACGCACACACACACACACACACACATATATATATATATATATATATATATATATATATATATATATATATATATATATATATATATATATATATATAATAAAACTTGATCACGAAGTATATAAAACATGATGCTATGTATAAATAAAGGTTTTTTTGCCACGAAGGAAAAAATGAAAAAACGAGATAGCCAAGTACTTTTGGTCCTGTTCGGGCCCTTTACTGAGGCAAACTGATTTTACAGAGGACAACATCGTCAAAAGAAGGCTTAATATCCAAACTGACACTACAAGATTAGCAATAAGGGCGATTTCACTCTACAGAAAGGAGGAAACACCTTGGGGGACACACGCAGTAAGCAAGTTATTCTTCCAGAAAACAGTACATTTTGAAAAAACACGGAAACATATACAATTTAATATCATGAAATTTACACAAATTTTCCCGAAAAATTATTATTAATGAAAAGACGAAAAAAAATATGAGTATATATATCGAGCAAGAGAAAGAGGGAGAGAGAATATCGAACCAGAGAGAGAGAGAGAGAGAGAGAGAGAGAGAGAGAGAGAGAGAGAAATAATAACTATATACATGCGGAACTAATTTATTAGTAGTTCATTTATTTTAAGGTCCTTCATAAAACATCTTACATATATTGGGTCCAAAATGGTACATTCCCAGACTAAGATTTAGGTTGTTTTTATTAGTGATTTGCATAATTGCTGATTCCAGTAAATTTCTTGAAACATAATCATTAGATCTAGCAATTACCGAGGTATCACCCCAATTAATACAATGAGATTTTTCACTCAGATGGATAAACAGTGCATTTGAAATCTGGGCTGTTCTAAATGAATACATATGCTGCTTAATACGTACACATAAATATTTACTTGGACTGACCAACGTAAAACGATGGGCAATCCTTACAAGGAATTTTGTAAATGATGCTGTTATTTGTTACGGGACTATTCTGAATTAGCATATCTTTAATGGTATTGTTATAAGAGAACACTACATTAACATTAAACTATTTAAATATTGATTTTATGGTTTCAAATCCACGAAAGTAAGGTAAGGTAAGTGCATTTTTAGGCATATCTTTTCGTTCTTCGTTCATTTACTTGAATTCCGCAATTCCGGTCACTCGTCATTCCTCAATCTTCTCCTTGAATTTCCTAGCTTTATCAAATTTTCCTTTTTTCTACTTTGCATTCCACTCACTTTGCATACTTCGTTCTATCTCTTAAATTCCTTTGTTCTATTCATTCCATCCACTCAGTATTCTTTGTTCTCTTTCATAATTTCTTTCATTCCACTCATTCTTCATCCTATCCTTTACGTTTTCTGGTTTCCCTTTTATTTATTATTCATTCTTTGTCCTTCCTAACTTCCCTCACTCCAATCGCTCGTCATGATTCGCCCCTTTACCTTAAAACTCTTTATTCCAGTCTCCCTTCCCTCTTCATCTCTTAGTTTCATTCATTCTATTCCCTCTTCTTACTTGGTCTCTCCTCTTAAAGTCCTTTTCTCTATCTTGGTTTGATTTCGTCCATAGTCTCGTCTATCATGAAAGCCTCCCTGCCTCGGGTTTATGCAAAGTTATGCAGCATGGAAAACTTTATTCCTTTTCCTTGTCTTTGTCTCTTCGTCTCCTTGGTAAAAATTGTCTGACGTGTTCTCTCTCTCTCTCTCTCTCTCTCTCTCTCTCTCTCTCTCTCTCTCTCTTTTCCTCGAAAATTTCCGTTCTGGTATATCTACAGTTATTTCATTTGTCGTTTTCCATCATCCTGTTCTTTATTATGTTCCATGGATGTATTGTTATTATTATAAGAATATATATACAACGGAACTTAGTCCTAGGTTACTTAAAGTTATAATTGAATCAGAATATTTCTAAAAAAGTTAAGGAAATTATAGTAAACATGAACCATTATGATTATCCAGTTATATTTTTGATACATTATTATTATTATTTTATTTATTTATTTATTTTTTTTTTTTGCTCTATCACAGCCTTCCAATTCGACTGGGTGGTATTTATAGTGTGGGGTTCCGGGTTGCATCCTGCCTCCTTAGGAGTCCATCACTTTTCTTACTATGTGCGCTGTTTCTAGGATCACACTCTTCTGCATGAGTCCTGGAGCTACTTCAGCCTCTAGTTTTTCTAGATTCCTTTTCATGGATCTTGGGATCGTGCCTAGTGCTCCTATGATTATGGGTACGATTTCCACTGGCATATCCCATATCCTTCTTATTTCTATTTTCAGATCTTGATACTTATCCATTTTTTCCCTCTCTTTCTCTTCAACTCTGGTGTCCCATGGTATTGCGACATCAATGTGTGATACTTTCTTCTTGATTTTGTCAATCAACGTCACGTCTGGTCTATTTGCACGTATCACCCTATCCATTCTGATACCATAGTCCCAGAGGATCTTTGCCTGATCGTTTTCTATCACTCCTTCAGGTTGGTGCTCGTACCACTTATTACTGCAAAGTAGCTGATGTTTCCTGCACAGGCTCCAGAGGAGGGCTTTTGCCACTGAATCATGCCTCGTTTTGTACTGGTTCTGTGCAAGTGCCAGGCATTCGCTTGCTATGTGGTTTATGGTTTCATTTTTCGTATTGCACTTCCTACATATGGTAGAGATGTATTTCCGTCTATAGTTCTTTGAACATTTCTGGTTCTTAGGGCCTGATCTTGTGCCGCTGTTATCATTCCTTCAGTTTCCTTCTTTAGCTTTCCCCTCTGTAGCCATTGCTATGTGTCATCGCTGGCTAGTTCTTTAGTTTGTCTCATGTATTGTCCGTGCATTGGTTTGTTGTGCCAGTCCTCTGTTCTGTCTGTCATTCTCCTGTCTCTGTATATTTCTGGGTCTTCGTCTACTTTTATTAGTCCTTCTTCCCATGCACTCTTTAGCCACTCGTCTTCACTGGTTTTCAGATATTGCCCCAGTGCTCTGTTCTCGATGTTGATGCAGTCCTCTATACTTAGTAGTCCTCTCCCTCCTTCCTTTCGTGTTATGTATAGTCTCTCCGTATTTGCTCTTGGGTGTAGTGCTTTGTGTATTGTCATATGTTTTCTGGTTTTCTGATCTATGCTGCGGAGTTCTGCCTTCGTCCATTCCACTATTCCTGCGCTGTATCTGATTACTGGCACTGCCCATGTGTTTATGGCTTTTATCATATTTCCGGCGTTGAGTTTTGACGAGTATCGCCTTGAGTATCTGTAT
>NC_087220.1:35645888-35658388 GCF_015104395.2 Macrobrachium nipponense | reverse complement strand
ATCTGTAGTTTGAAAGAGGTGAGCCATCAGGGGAAACAAAAAGAGGTCAGCTGCATGGAAATGCAAAACGATTACAAGTGAATAAATCAATTAGTCAATACGTCAATAAAAATTTGATAAAATTGAAAAAAGGCAGAAAAAAGCTTGGTGCTTAAACATATCTGAATCAAAGTAAAACTGATGTTTTCAAAGTCAGAGGAAAGAGGAAATATCGAAAAGAGGGATGCATTTTTTTATTTCTTTATTTTTTCTTTTCTAATAATCGTTAATCAATGACACATGTCAGTAGTCTAGTTGTATGATTTCTTTTCTTAAAAATAGTGAGAGAAAAATCGCCGAATTCCTTGAATATTTTCCGCCATCAATGTTTACACATTCGCTTCGATTAATCTAGTTAATGGTTCGAAGTTCTAGGAAATCCAATTCAAAGAGATTGAACAGAAATACGAGAGTTCACAAAATTGTTTTCTTTGGCACAATGACATGAGAAAATTATGTATTCCTGTGTGTATTGACTTTATATGAAAACATATTTGTTTTAGTTATTTGATAATCGTATATGAATTAGCAAGTGCAAATTTATATATATACAACTCCAACTTCCGGAGCAACAGCTCGAAAACAATCCAAGGCAGGTCAGGGTGAGGCACTATCCATATGCATTTTATCAAAATATATGCCGACGTTTCCCAACTCCATATAGTTGCATTTTCTAGGCTTCAAACAAGCGAACATGGCAATCAATAAACTAGTTTGAATCCTACTTCATTTATCTCATAAACTTGAGAATTTCTGAGAATGAAAAACTGTGGGTGTAAAAAAAAGAAAAGAAAAAAAAAGATAAAGGCTGGCGCCTTTCATTTTTTATCGATTCAGTCAATTGCATTGCATGATATACCTTTCCAGCAATACTGTAAAATATTATTCCTTGTCTTTTAATGCATTCCATGTAACCCATTTTACAATTGGCTTTTTTATTAGAGATCTTTTATTTTTTTTCTTTTATTCCGCTCCTTCTGTCTGGCTTGTAATTTACACTTTATTTACATTTTATAGGAAAAATTTATATAACTCGTGTTTTGTACAGAAATCCTCCGTTTACATATATAAAGTGCTACTGTTGTGAAAGATTTCTGTACATTGGGTCGTCTATCATTCAACAGTTGAAGCATAAATGTGGTAAGACAGCTGTCCAATTTTTTTCTGTGGAGCCAACCACATTTGGGAAATACGTAAATATATATATATATATATATATATATATAATATATATATATATTATATATATATATATATATATATATATATATATAAATATAGATATATATATATATATATATATATATATATATATATATATATAGGTATATATGATACACAAAAGATACAATTGGCCTTAGATCCTCTATCAATGCTTTTTTTTTTTTGTTTGTTTTTTTTTTATCCAATTTCTTTTTAACTTGAACTGAAGTGGAAAAGGCTACTTACAACCACTTGTGGTTACAAGTACTCCTTGAAGCCTTTTAGTTCACTAAAGTCAATAACGTGTCTCTTTGATGTTCTTTTTCTTTATAATCCTTATTTTGGCTATTTTTTCGTCTTCGTTTTTTTTTCAAACGTTCTTTAAAATATCCTGCAAGTAAATAAAATTTTGATTTAATAGTTAGTTACCTATAACATATATTTCAGCCAGTAAGACATTTGGAAGTTCAGGTTTTATCTCTGCAGTTTACTGTTTCCTTTGTTCAGTCAACATTTCGTTCTTCTTTCGTCTCAGCGCTGGAATTACCTTCCTTCCGCCGTGTTCCGTGACTTCATTAAAATATCCTTCCCCAATTGAAAAGGAAGTTTCAACTTGATTGGAGTTAAACCACACACTCCTAATCTTATTTTCCAGGTCTGGGCTAGATTAGGAGATCGGGTTGCACTTCCCATTCACTTATTCCTTTGCTTAAAATGCTTCCATTCATTACCTTTAATTAGAAACTAGGAGAGATGAGTTTTATGGGACTAACTTCACGTTGTCGATTTAGTAAAGAGTTAAAACATAAACAAATGAAATGGACTGAACCAACAGGTATATAGCCCTAATTGAGCAGGTGACTTCCGACCGTTGTGCGAGATTTATAATTGCCTCGTTTAAGCTCTTGCTTGAATGCCTTGCCATATTCCTTCTCTAAATGTATTCAGATAACTTTAACAATACTTGATGTACTGATTCTTATCGTATTATTGTTATCAGCACTATTTTTCGTGTGAACATTTTTAGTTACCTTTTTCATCACAGAGCTTTCTCATTATATGTTAGATACCAAATATTGTTTCAATATTTGTAGGATTTACGAAAACTCATCCATGTCTGTAAAGGTGATATTAGTTGAATATATAATTTTCCGACCATTTTCTTCCCATTTTTCTTTCATTTTGAATTTCGTCAGCTATAATTAATTTTCCAAGTTACTCGAATTATTTTAGGCTTCTAAAAACATAGAAAAATTTACTGCAATGTTGACCTAATTTTTTTTAAATAAAATTATTTATTTTTTGCCTTCTCAAGTATTCTTTACTTTTTTCTTACTCCGTTTTCATAAGAAATAAGATTTTTTGGCTATAGCTTCGTGCAAGCTAAGTTTTGCAATTATGAAGAAAAGGAATAATTACTCATTACTACAGGGGCAATATCTGAAAACAGTAAAGACGGGGGGCTAAGGAGTTCATAGGAAGGACTGATAAAAGTAGACAAAGAACCAGAAATAGAAAACAGAGGAATGGAACGGCCAACCAATGCTCGGACAGTACATGACAAAGACTAAAGAACTGGCTAGCAATAAAACATGGCAAATGCTACAGAATGAAGAACTCATGAAGGAAACAGAAGGAATGCTAACAACGTCACAAGATCAAGCCCTAAGAACCAGGAAAGAAATTATAATATGAAAGTGTTTACTTAGAGATGTATTGGGTTACTTTTAACATTCTTAGTAGGTTTCCAAAGACCATTACAGACACTTGAAAAGACAATGAATAGGCAACGTTTTTCGAAGACTATTTTCATTTAAAGCTGATTATGTTTCTTTCATCTGTTGTCTTCGAATTTGTCGTCCATTCTTTTTATTATCCAGTTGTAATTGTGTCTTTTCTTCTTATTCATATACCGCTTCCAAATGCAGGCAGAACTTTCATAATTTATTTATTGCATTTACTTCCACTCACTATTAACTTTACCATCAAATCTTTTCTCCATTTTTTTGATTATATCCTTCTGAATGGCAGATTTTATTTTTATTGAAAGGAATTTAATAAATTTCGTAATACATCTTAATCCTTGATAAGTCACTATCTTGTGTCTCTCTTAATTCATAAACCATTATTCCATCTAATTTATCAATCCTCTTTTGTCACTCTTGACTGAAATCGTTTTCTGAATCATTACTATTTGCAGTTATTTAATTCCTCTTTTATATTTTCATTTATATTTGTTTTTGCGTTTTGTCAAGACGTTATCAAAAGCCATTATTTGGACAATTCTTCATCTTTAATCTTAAATCACTCCACATTGGGAATTTCGTGACAGCATTTACATGATCCTTAAAAAATATAATTGTTATAAGGTCCTTATTTCTTATTTTCTGGACATTATCAATGGGTTCCGCATGCTAACAAGATTTTTTCGTTCAGTTTCTCCTCTTAAATAATAAATTTTAAGTGTCATCCGAGGATTCTGAATTTGTGTCGAATGAACCGTGAGTCGATGGGAATCCTCACGAAATAGCTTTTGTTTTTGAGTTGTGTTGCTTGGTTATTTATGAAAATGTAATGATTTGATTTTGCATAAAATGCAGTGGTGATTTGTATTAGCAAGTGGACAACGTTTATCACCTTGATACTAATCTTTATTTATTTATTTATTTATTTATTTATTTATTTATTTATTTATTATTTATTTATTTATTTTACTTTATTTATTTATTATTATTTCTTTATTTATTTATTTATTTATTTATTTATTTATTTATTTATTTATTTTATTTATATTTGATTTATTTCTTTATTTATTTATCTATTTACATTTTCAGAAGCGCTCCACTTTTCAGGCTTCGATGTTTGTTGATAATTAATTAATATTTTATTCCTCTGACGAACAACGTATTTCTTGGATGGAATTTTGTTTTCTTCCTCTTATCTCTTTGTATAGCTATTTATTCTGTTATCTCTATCTTAGATATTCATATTGTTATATTTTGTTTTTTGGTTCAGTGTGACCGTTTGTCTTTTGTTACATTTACGATTATTATGATTGTTTATCACACGTTTTATTGAAATTATAGTTTACTTTATTGATTACTGGAAGTCTCACAAACTTGGGAACACCCAATAAGGCACGTTTATGAGGTGGAAGTAATACATCTTCCCTTCATTACTGTACCGTTTTCTTCAATTTTTGCCATATTTATTTATTACTCTGTTTTTATAACACTAGTTGTCATAGATAGGTTTCCAACGGTTAAAGTCTCTTGAAGGTGCGTTTGGTATTTTGCGTAACTCAAGCAAGTCATTTAATTTTTTTATCCTTTTGTCATTTTCATGAACATCACGTCTCGCAACCTCTAGTTTTTCTCTGGCCAGAGATTGCATAAAACGTGGTTAAGTGTTATTCAAGGTTAATCATCCTTAACTCATTCAGTTTCGAAAATTTCCCTTCCTCATTTGAAATATTTTTTTTGATATCATCAGTTCCTAAGGATCACTGTCAAAAAAACATCACAACGGAGTTGTGGCATTTAGATAGATGAAAGTTTTAAAGTTGTTTCCTGCAAAACATTTTTTATGCGAGCAACCCTTGGTGTTGTGTATATGTTGTTGTGGTTGATAGTTTATTAAATTTTCATTGCCAACTGGGTCTTACTGCCGGGGGATGGTTAGGAATAATATACAGAGGTCATGGTGCTGAGTCACCAGCTCTTCATATATGGGTAGAGATGTACCATGGTATGTTCAGAGCCTCGTTTATGCTCTGCTTCTCATGAGTGACCTTTATATCTTTAATTTGCCTCGATATCTTATTAGCGTAATCTTACGATTATTCATCATATATAATTTTCTCTTGATATTTTGTCTTAAGACTTCCATTGTTACATGCTTGTAGTTAACTCTACTCCTGCGTCTCTCTGTCTGTTTAGGTCAAATGTTGTTATTCATTGTTTTTACAGGTTCCCTTCGTCCCACGGAATTGAAATTTTGCATGGTTAGTCAGTCCCAGTGACAACACAGCCTTACATGATCAGTAGGTCAGCAGTAACCTTTAGTGACCCTACAGTGACCTCTCCCTAGTGTCATGATTTGTATGAAACTTTCCGGATTTTTCAAACCTTATTTGACTTGGTGGAATAAATTAATAGTTCCATGGGGTTTTCAAACCATCTTTGGTTCGCCAGGATATCACGTTCAATTTCCTTAGTTACAATCATAAATCGGTTACAATTTCTGTTAAAACTATATATAAAACAAAAACGACTTTCAGTTTTGTTCTGAATACTGAAAAAGAAACGCACAAAATCATTGTGTAGCGTGTTTATTCTAAGTAAGTAAAATTAAATGTAAATACAAGTAAACACATTACATAGTGATTTTGTGGGTTTCTTTTTTAATTTCCTTCCATGTTTGAAGCTCACGCTTTTAATTTTGTAGACATGATTAATTGTCAGAAAATCCTGATATGTCTTTAAAAATATTTATTGTTATGTATTCTTAGTACAATTAATAAAAGCTTGTTTATTTTTTTTTATTTTTAGTTTGCTAATTGTACGAACCTGTTAATTTTTTCCTTTTTCTGTGCTTCTAAACATAATTGTGGATGTTCTTCCATTATTTGTCATTTCTCTCTGAGACCTTTCGGTGAACGTTATTCAATTCATAATGGCAGTATTTATGCAGGTATTTTGTTTCCTTTATTCATGTAATAATAACATTTCTCACGGCCCTAATGTTTTTGTTGAACTATGGTTATAAATTTGTTAATGCTAAGTATCTTTATTTAGGATTATGTATATATATATATATATATATATATATATTATATATATATATATATATATATATATATATATATATAGCGGTGTGTCTGGAGATTTTTAACAATCTCTCTCTCTCTCTCTCTCTCTCTCTCTCTCTCTCTCTCTCTCTCTCTCTCTCTCTCGGCAGGCAGGCAGGCAAGTAAGGTACAGACTTCGTCGGTTTCTTCGGTACATATTAGTATAATAGAAAGATGTCGGGAACCTCTTGAAGTTAGCTAAAAATATATTCTCTAAAGTATTATTACATCTTGAGATAGACTTTTTAGAAGAGCATTGTTTCTAAGAGAGTCAGAGGAGGAAGAAGTGAAGATTACGTTTGAATGTACATTCAAATAGGTTACAAAGGTAATGTACATACACATGAACACGTGTTTTAGGTCATGATGATTCAACAAACTTATTTAGTTCTTGTGGGACCTAAATCTAGTTCCCAGCGAAAGATGCTGTTTCGTTCATGTGTTGGTTTTTATGCGTACCTAGCCTTCGCGGGCACCCTGTGACTGTATTTTCGGGAGCTTTTTCCTGTATGATCTGTGACCTGAATCAGAGTTATGCTTTTATTCTAAGGAATGTCCTATTTTTCCTTTTATTATGTAATTGTTATTACATATCGCTCGGTCACGACATCAAAATAAGGTCAATCAAATCAGGAAATGCCCTTAGACAGGATGAGTACAAGTGCTATTCTAAGATCAAGATAATTCAAGATAATGGTTATTCAAAATGGTGATAGTTGATTGGTTGATGCAACGTAATCAGAAAATAAGATGACAATGCAATTAATCATAATGATAAAGCACAGTCATAAGGTTATACTAAGGATACACATGTTAAAAAATGAATATATATATATATATATATATGTTACGCATAATGTGGATAATTGCCTAATGTGAACATTAGGCAGAAAAATTGCCTAATCTCCATATTAGGCAATTTGTTTTGCACAATGTTGACAATAGGTTCAAAATTACTTGCCTATTGTCAACATTAGGCATGATTTTCAGATTAGGCGAGGGTATTTTGCCTAATGTGAATTGAATGACGAACCACTGTAACTAGAGTGTTGTTCGAATGTTGTTCGAAACTTTGGGTCTGTCACTTAAGCCATTATCCTTTGGTCAGTGTGCTACGCTGAGGGTCCCGGATGTCGATCATGGTCCAACAGATCTTAAAAATCTGTTAGTGGTCGTCCTCTGGGAACAAGATGAACTATACACTGTAGGTTGTCGGGAGGGAATTCTTGGACCAAAATTTACAGCAGCCTGATCTATAAGTGCAATCAAACAGCCCCTGATAAAGTCTGAAGAGGTTCCTGATATCTGCCTATCGCTTAGAACAGCAAACAGGAAGAACCACTGGTGGGCAAGGACATATAAAGTGCCAATATACTACTCAATGTACATCAGGACGATGCAGCTGCCTAAGAAAAAAATTTAAATGCAACTCACGCCGTCACCCGGGCAGATCATGCAAAAATTTCTGATTCGACTCAAATGAACCCTGAGATCTATTGACTTATTTCCCTTTTACTGATATTGCATTAATTATGTTTGTGTTTATTCAAATAAATTGGAAGTCTTTAAACTGCCTCTACATTAACCATGTTGCATTCTCTTGTAACCTCCCGTGGGTTGTCTGCAGGATTAAATTGCCATTTTCTACACTAAAACCATAATATTAATGTTTAGATTAGGCAGTCGTATTCCACATCGGGCAAAATTGAGCTGCATAATTTGAACAACAGGCATATTTGGCCTAATGTTAACAAATTGTAAACTTTATGCAAACTGCTTTGCTTAATGTACACATTAGGCAATTTTCTGCCTAATTTTCAGCATTAGGCCAAATTATCCTACATTATGCGTAACATATATATATATATATATATATATATATATATATATATATATATATATATATATATATATATATATATATATATAAAGATATATGCCTCGAAGGAAAAATAAATGAAGGAGCATTTGCGAGACCTTCGACGTTAAACATCCTTTACTAAGCAGAAACTGACATACATGAGGAAAAAGACAATACAAGAAGATTCGTATAACTGACAGATAGGGATTATAAAGAGATTAGTACCTAGAATCCGACACACCTGGAAGATGAGTAACCTTCCCAAACAAGCATAAACAATGGGTGCAATTAAAGGTTTAAGACAATCATCTCAGATACAAGGACAAGAAAATTAAAGGATTATAAGTGACAGCTATTCAGAACTTGGTAAACAAAACCATATTCACAATACATATTTACAATACATGTCAGACATACATAACAACGAAGATAACTCTAAGGCAACTAATTTTTATTTAAGTCTGTAATTATATATGAGGTCATTCTTAAACATGTTACAAATACAGGGGTCTAAATGAAAAAGGCCACGACTAACATTGAAATTACAATGAAAAGTAAGTTGTATTAAAGCAGATTCTAAAAGATTTCGTGATAAGACATCTCTTGACCTTGCAATTACTGAACTACCAACCCAATTTATTCGGTGGTTGTTTTCACTTAAATGAATGAATATTGCATTAGATGTTTGCCCAGTTTTTACAGAATATTTATGCTGGCTTAGTCTTACTTCTAGGCCTTTGCTAGACTGTCCGAGATAAAATGAGGGACAATCCATACATGGAATTTTATATATTATGTTGTTGCTTTCTTTGGGGCCATTTTTTAATAACATTCCTTTTAGTGTGTTATTATAGGAAAAAAACAAGGTTGACATTAAAAGCTTTTAACAATGATTTAATGGTTTCAAATCCGTTAAAATAAGGCAAACTGAGGATGTTCTTAGAATTTTCTTTCTGTGTGTTACTTACACTATAAAACTTTTTGTGGGCTTTATTATAACAAATATCTAATATATGTGAAGGATAGCATACATCTTTCCCTATTTTTCTTATGCATTCAAATTCTTGATCCAAATATTGTGGACTGACAATGCGCAATGGAGGATAAACTGAAACATCTGAGTGCTAAACAAGGTGAAGATTTAAGTGAAGTGATTTTGCAGTTGTACCTAGGCGTACTGATCTGACCAAGCATGAGATCAAGATTCAAGAAGATGGAAAACCATTCAAGCAACGAGCCTATCGCATATCACCTTATCATTGACATGTTTTGAAGAAAGAAGTTGAGTATTTACTGCAACATGGATTAGCAGAACCCAGTTCAAGTTTACTTCAGTTCTCCATGTGTATTAGTAAAGAAACTAAATGGTTCATTAAGGAAGTGTACTGATTATAGGAAACTGAATTCCATCAGCGTAGCTGACAATTATCCTTTGCCTCTTATAGATCAGTTATTTGATAATATTGGGCAAGCTAAGTTTGTTTCCAAGATAGACTTGTTGAAAGGATATTATCAAATTCCCTTAGATGAGAATGCTAAGTTGCTGTCAGCTTTTATTACTCCTTTTGGACTGCATCAGTATACTGTTCTGCCATTTGGTCTAATGAATACACCTGCAACATTCCAACGTGTGATGGATCAACTACTAGGATCTATAGAAGGAGTAAATGTATACCTGGATGACATAGTGATTTACTCTACAACATGAGAAGAACATCTGAAGATTCTGAGGAAAGTTTTCAAGAAACTACAAGAAGCAGGACTAACAGTCAACCCGCTCCAGTAAATAATAATGTAGAAGGTATCCATAAGGCTACCCCACCTACTAACAGGAAACAGCTACAGAGATTTTTGGGTATGGCTAGATTCTATTGTCATTTCTGCCCAAATTTCTCAGCTGTAGTAGCTCCCTTGACAGACTTAACTAGTCCCAAAGCTAAGTTTGTTTAGACTCCAGGGTGTCAAGAATCCTTTGAGAAGGTAAAAACCATTTTAACTTCAAGACCAGTACTTCAAGCTCCAGACTTTAATAAGAAATTTGTGATACAAGTTGATGCTTCTGACTGTGGCATTGGAGCTGTTCTACTTCAAGAAGATGAAAATAATAGCCATCTTGTGTGTTTCATGTTTTCAAAACTGAAAAAAACATGAGAGTATACTCGACAATCAAGAAGGAAACTTTAACCTTAATCACAGCCTTGAAAAGGTTTAAAGTGTATGTGAACAGACCTAGGAATGAAGAAATTTTAGTGTTGTCTGATCACAATCCCCTATCATTTATCCAGCGAATGAAGAATCATAATCAAAGACTGACCAGATGGTCTTTGTGCTTGCAACATTATAATTTAAGAGTGCAGCACATTACTGGCAAAAACAATGTAGTTGCTGATTATTTATCCCGTTGGATTCAACACCGTGATAACCAATCTCCTGGGGGAGGTATATTATATGCTTTAACTTTCGTAACGCATATTTCCTCTCTATAACCATGAAATGTTATGAAAAGTGTTTGCAATATTTTCTGATTCCTTATTCAGCTTAGAGTTATAGGATATTCTAAAAATGTATGTTCAGATTTCGCATAACATAATTTAAAAGTTAGGAATATTACTAAGGTGTGAAAAGAGAGAGAGAATAACTTGGTCTGTTCCAAGCTCGAAATTGTTTTCATAACTTGCCATCGCTAGAGATAAGGAGAACTCGAAGCCTCTGTTTTGTTTTCATAGCATTTCAACCATACCCGCTCGAGTCTGTTTCAGACGGGTATGTCTTTGTTAAGAAGCCACGTGAAAATATCACCATGTTCCTATGGCATTGCATCATCTTTTTGTAGGATCATTGTAGAACCTTCTGTTTAAGCATATGTCATCTTTGGGAAATGACATCATTTAGTTTTGCTTTCGTTATATATAATTATTCCTTTCATATCAAAATACTTTTATTGTCTTAAATCACAAAATAATGAATGTTATTTACGATTGTAATTTCAATTTCTCTTAGATGTTGTTTTAAAAGAGAATTTTCATGATATTAGCTGAACTTCGTGTCCAAAACGATTTGAGCCCGTCAATCTCTTGAGGTTCGCCCATACAAGGAAGAGAGAGAGAGCGCTCATTACAGACTTTGAACTCCTGGCGTACAGAGATCATCTCTTTCTCTCTCTCTCTTTCTCTCTCCCTCCCACTCCAGTTTTTATTTCACATTAACGTAAAGATTTTATTCTTGGTGATTGGTCACTCGTAATGTTTAGATTTCAGATTTCTTAGAGTTATTTAGTATTATTTAGTACTTAATGTGGAATCTGAACACACATTGTGCAAGTGTGTAACAGCACCTTTTCCCTTTTTGAAATATTGTGAATTGTGTGGTGATATTTTAGAGCTAGCTGCAGCAGAGAAAATTGGTATCAAGGTAATGTGTTATTACAAGGTTTATTAATTTCAACTAATAGTTATAGTGGTTTGGAGAATGATTTCAATTTTTACACATGGCAAATTTTTGTGTTTTGTGTTTGTTTCATTTAATGTGAAATTTTTTGCATTTATCCATTTTTCTTATTGAGGTGATTTTTTGTGTCTTTGTCTATTTTTTCTTATTGAAGTGTGTTTTTTTATATATTTTCTTTGTGAATACTGCTTTTTGCAATTTTGGTGTTTTCCACCTTTTTCTGTGATTTCAATTGCATTCATAATTTTATTGACTTAATTGTTTTCATTAATCAATCGTTGCACATTTACTTGAATTTAACACTTCTGAATTAATTTGCATTTACTTAGATTTCTATTCAAGTTTTAGTATCGTTTAGCGCTTGTGAATTAATTTCAAAATTTTAGTTATTTCCTAACGCTTTTGAATTTTGATTGAATTAATAAATTTTCATGAATTTTGTGATAAATTAATTTTGACTTTATTTAATTCAGAAATTAATTAAACTTTGTGTTGTTTTCAAATAACAGTGAATTTCCTTGATATTGTGAACTTCACTTATAAATTTTGAGTTTGATAATAAATTTTTGAATCAAAAATTTTTATAAGTGCTTTCTTTTTCACCAGTATATATGTATAATTTTATGTAGGTAGAAAGATAGAGTGGTAATTCAGCTGTTTTCCTTCAATTCACTTAAACTTTTGAAATTTGGCAAATACTTAGACTTTTAAAGTTGTTGATAGAGTGATTCCTTTTAATTAATTTAATTACATATAAGAATACCTCACACCTGTTTTAATGAACTTGTCTGATTTTCTGCAATACTGGTAAGTAGTTTAAGGGATCACTCTTGCCTTTACAGTATTTAGTCGTATTTTACCTGTGATGAAGGTTCAGGTGTGTGGCTGCTGTGAGGTACTCATTCAATTATTGGTAAGTGTAGTAACCAGATACTTGGCACTTCGTCACAATATATATATTTCTATCTTTTTTTCCATATAACCCGTAAAAGATTAAGCTCTTACATGATCTATCAGAACCGTCTGAATGTCAGTAGGTTTGTCTACTCTGTGAACTTTCAGCCCATTTGCCATTAGCAGTTCGAGGATGATAAATTGTCC
>NC_087220.1:35633388-35640888 GCF_015104395.2 Macrobrachium nipponense | reverse complement strand
CTCTAGCATTGGGGAAGGTAAACTCGAATGGTTCACTGAGGTATACACGAAAGCTTGGTCTTTAACAAGTCACAAAGGGGCGCACGTGGCCCTATGAGGACAAAGGCTTCTGATGTAGAAGGGGTAAAAATAAGAATTGAAAATGAATTTAGCAAGAGTCGTATGGTAGTAAAAGGTGCTGGTTGAAGTTTACACTTTCAGACGTACCTTTATGCAATATTCTGTGTATCCTTGTAGAAGAATGCGGTCCGACCTCTGTTCAGGTCTGGGGTCCGGGTCCACCAGTGCGTCGTGGGTAGGCCTAATTTTGGGAGGCTGGCAATTTGACCTCTGCCCGAGATCACGTCTCGCGGCCGACTGAGAGCGATACTGGGTGGTTTCGAATCACGGGCTTCCAAAAATCGCCTCGAGCATTGCCTGAAAGGTGGTAAACACAACGCCAGCAAATTGGGAAGGAAAATAGGTCTTATTGTAGAAGTCCCTAAATCCATCTCGAAGCCTAGCTACTCTTGTGACCTGCCTCTCTTACCCTAAGCTTCCGTCAGACCGGAAAATATCAGTCCTATGACATACCCACTCTCCCAACAACAGTAGCTTCAGGAGACAGCATGGCTGCTACTTTTATAATTAAATATAACTAAAACACTGCTGGAAGGCGAGGCGTTCTATATACGTAGCAGCTCCCCTGTTAAGAAGGCATTCACTCCCTTTCGGGCGTGAAGGTCTTGGCTTAAATAAGTTGATCGCCTCGACAACCCAGTTCTCCTACTTCTAACCTTGAAGTTTTTGTTTTTTTGAGCAGCGATACGGCTGACTACAATGGCCTACCTAACTTATAGGCAAAGATGCTAAGTGTACTAACTTAATATAGTGATGTAGTCTAGCCTAATAAATAACTACAGGTGTCTTGTGACGACAGTCTACTCTACCCTAGATAAGGTTACTTGAAAATTCTACTTGCTACTAACCTAATGCCCTGGTACTAAATCATTAGCCTAACCTACTCAATACAGTTAAATGAAGACGCAATCATTCCAGAGTGTGGTACGCACAGCAGTAGTTCAGCGACGGAACTGTTTAAAATACATAATGAGGTAATGATGCGTGGGGATGATGAGTGGTTAATTTACCAGGAGGGAAATGCAATGAGGTAATTATATTTAAGTGAGGGTTAGTATTACAATGGCTAGGGGTTAGAGGGTTAGTGCTACTGGCAGAGATCAGGCTGGCTACCTCTCTGGGTAGGTGCCAGGATCATTCTGCAAATGAATGCGACACTGTACCTCGGGCACAGGTGTCAGGAGAGCATGTGGCTCTTTTGTGTTAGTTTGTTAATTACGTCCCTTCTTCTTCTTCTTCTTATTCCTCCAGGACTGGCTATACCAGTCCTAGGAGTAGACGGAGGCAACGACTCTGGGGAAAGGCCAGAAAACGCCGGCAGGAGCAGAGGCAGTGGTAGCCTGAGGGATTTCAGGAGAACACCCTACTTCGGTATCTGCAGCAACCGTCGTAGAGGTGGAACCTACTGCAGGGGAGGCCTCATTCGGCCTGCTGTGACAGCCGTCGTAAGGGGAAAACTCCAGGCTGACTCCTGGTTGGGCAGTTCCTGGTTTTTCCAGAGGAGGTATGAAGGTTAGGTCTGCCGGAGGTTCATCCTCGGGCGACAGTGATGAGGGTGAAGAAGACTCATGGACTTTGGGTTGGCCATGGGCTGCGGTAAGCTCCATGCCTGTTGGAGGATCTCCTGTAGGAGGATCCTTGGTTAGGTTTGGCGCCGGCACTAGCTCGGGGCCAGGCGCAGAGGTCAAGTTCGGTGGTGGCTCTACGTCCAGGCTGGACGGAGCTTGGCACTGCTCAGTGCTGCCAAGTGGCACTGGCAGAGAGTTGAGGTCGACTGGACCTGTGACGGGTACCGGAGGTGCAATACCTCTCAGCGTGCCCTTGGAAATGGGAGACAGAGCTCCTGTCTCTTGTTGAAGGCTAGGCCTTGTGGAAAATGGACAGTGTCCGCTGCTGGTAGTTTGCTAGGGACCTAGGCCAATTAGTAGGAGTGCCCTATTATGTTACAGGTTTTGCAACGGAACTGCGAATGGTCAATCTCCCTCCTTGGTAACGGGGGAGACTGTTGGTGGACATACTTCCTAGAGGAAGTAAATAATTTTGATGACTCCTTGCCTTGGAGTGATTTGTTGTGGGGTTAGGACCCCTAGGCTTTTTTGGAATGAGAGGGAGACTTCATGTCTTGCCCTAGGAGGAGTCGTAAACCGCCTGGAATGTAGCTTGCAACTGCAAGGGTACAAACTCTGAGAAGTGAGGTCTGGTGACCCTCAATTGGACGGTCGGAAGGATCAGTTTAATGTGATTGATACCTTCAATGGTGATCAATCGACGTCTATCAACATTAGCCCCTCGGTGGAATTCTGTCTTCCGTATCAGGGAGATTTGAGCGCCAGAGTCGTCGTAGGCTCTGACGTTGGCTTGGAATTGATAATGGCTTTGGAGGGGTGGGCGGTGCGACGGTTGCTAGGGCCACTTTAGCTGGGGGGGTCCTAGAGGAAGAAGGATTGGGTGACGGCCAGTTGCGATGGCCGGAATATTGTGGTTTCGCGCACCCTCCGTAATTTGCAGACATGTGACCCTTGCGGCCACAGTCTCGGCAGAACTTGTTCCAGAACCTCTTCCGTGGCACTGGATGATAAGCCGAGATGGCCCCACAGGTTGCGAATCTGCGGAGTCACCAAGGCTGGCAGTGTGCTCTGGCACAGGTGAAGAGTCCTCTCTGGCAGTGATGTGACGTGGGGAGGTTAAGGGAACCTCCGTTGAATCACCCTCGAAAGCAATTTCGGGGTTAACTGGTGGGCTTACCTCTTCCAAAAGGGAGGAGGTAGGCGGTAAAAGGGTAAAAGGCTGGCAGGATGCGGCAGGAATTTCCATCTCCGGCACTGGATCAGGACCAGGCTCACAAATAGAAAGGATGTCAGGCTGACCAGAGACGGCGGGACTAAGATAGACAGTGGGGAGCAGGGCTGGAAGCTGGCAGAGTGTCCCTTGAGCTAGGATAACTCTCCTTACGGGCCTTCCCTCCCGCTTGATGTCGAGTTCCTTCCTCCTTGAGAGCGAGCTCATGCTTTCGCTCCTCTTCCTTGCCTTCCTTTCTGCTTCTCTTTTTTTTTTTCTCTCTGCTTCTCCGGCTTTTATATGGTTTTCCCTTTCTTCCTTTTCTTGCAGGCGCGCGGCAGCCTGCTGCGCCTTTATCCACTGGTCTAGTGCCTGGTCCAGTGAAACCGGCCTCCCTTGCCCAGAGTTATGAGGCTCCGAGCTTTTCTCTAGCTCTCTGGCTAAGAAGTCGCGGGAAGCAGGGGAAGACATTTCCCTTAGGCTACAGTAGAGGCTCGGAAGAAAATGAAAATAATGGCCAGGAAAGGGTACTGAATGGAATAGGAGTGCCTACTGTTAAAGTGGCACTCACTTGGTGAAAGGTGTTCTGCGGACGTGGTAGAGAAAAAGTCTGAGAAGACTGGGTGCTCTGTGGCACTTGGGAGAAGTGTCCCGTAAGTTGGTGGCACTTCTGGATTGGCACCTTCTAAAGAGGTGGAAAAGGAAAAATTCAAATGGAGTGTACGGCGTACGTCACACTTAAGGGCGTTCCTAGTTGGGAGACGCTGGAATGGGCTACCTGTAGGTCCAATACAGGTGCACGGCACTTATGAGGAGGCGTTCCTTGGTTCAGTGATCCAAAATGGTGGATACTTAATGAATGAATGAGCGTTCCGTAGGACGGACACGCAGGTATAGGGCTACCTGTACGTCTGTACAGGTGCGCGGCACTTATGAGGAGGCGTTCCTTGGGCAGCATAGTAGTGCTGGTATTGCGGCACTTTGGGGAGGCGTTCCCTTAGGAGTGTTCCGAAGGATCACTGACCCTTGTACACGGACACACTAATTATTGGGCGTTCCGTAAGGACGGACACGCAGGTTTAATGGCTACCTGTACGACCTGTACAGGTGCAATGGCATTTATGGAGGCGTTCCTTGGAGCACTGGTATCGTGCTGGTGTGTCCCGGACACTACATGCAGTATACTTAAATATTACTGAAGTGAAAATGGCACTGCTCATGGGAGAGTGTAATAGTGGAGGAGAGAAAGTAAAAGGTGGGAGTACTTCAGCAGCCAGTCGATGGACAGGGTCAAGAATTAGTGGCACTGTGAAATGGTAAGACTGACGTGCACTGGTGGTGGCCAGTCCTAAACCGGTAACGACTTCCCTGTCTGGAAGTAATGAATTGGCGTGCACCACTGTGCGAATTGCGCTTGCGGTATACGCAAGTCTTTCGTGATAAAGAAAATGAAAAGACCACTCGGGCAACGACAGGTAATGGAAATTTTAGAAATGCTCAGTCACTCGCTGCAAGTATCCGATAAATGAAAACAAATAAATGGTTGCAAACTGCAATGGACACATGCGCGTACGTATCACGCTGTAAATGAAAGACACAAGGGCGATAAAATAAGGTTAATTCGGCATGCTATAATTAATGGTAAGATGTAGTATCCATTGGCTTCGTGAATACTGTGTTCTGGTTTTCTCTCTCTCTCTCTCTCTCTCTCTCTCTTCTCTCTCTCTCTCTCTCGGACGGAGGGTGAAAAAAATGATATATGAATGAACTCCCTTATATTTGAATTGAACTACTAATGTTAGTTTAATATGACGCAACTTGCGTTAAATGATTTACTTACGTTAACGTGAAATGAAAGAATTGCTTTGGATAACGTTTTATGAAAAATGATAACGCGCTCGCGGTGAACGATGTTTACGTTACTAGTAGCGGCTCGCGCTTATGAAATGATTTGCGTTTCAATATGAATTTCACAAAGACGCGTTTTACGTTAACAATTCTTGCAAGTGACTCTACTTTTAAGATTACGTTAACTTTACGTAAGGACAAGTGAAAATTACGGTAAGGATTTGAAACGATGTTAGCAAACAATTGTGAATGAGGCTACGTTAAGTGCGAAGTGAAATGAAATTTTCGCTCAGCGCGCGATGTGCAGCGATGCGAGTGAAACACTGAGGCGAGCTGGGTAGCGCTGCTAGCGCGCAGCATGTCGTTCAAAAACAGCTGATTCTCTGTAAATGCGAAGGCAATTTACAACACAAAGTTCTACTTTCTTATTCAAGGCGAATACGTTAATTTCTCTGGCAGAACGATAGATACTAGTACAGACATTGATATTATTTACGTTAAAACTTCGAGACTTAGGTTACTTTGCTTAAATTGTTTAGATAATTCTGAAAGGGATAAAAACATGGCTGCCGCTGTGAGCGACAACGAAGGCTGGTTGAGACCGCGCAGGCGCGAAAGTGCGCTAAGCTGAATTAGCTGAGAGGTAAGCGGTTACCAACACTTGGAATGAAAACTAAGTTAAAAATGAATACCCTAACATATCACAGACAAAAGAATTGTACACTTCTTTTGCCGTAACTATTAGTAAAACACTCCTAACTAACTAGGTTTCTTTCTAATACAGCAATAAACCCTGGCAAAGCACTTCCTAGTTTGATCTGGTCCTTTCCGGCATCTATCTGCACACGTGCTGTCTCGTCCGACGAGCACAATGCGATTTATAAAATAACAGAATTCGCTCGGCGCTCTGGCCGTTACAATATAATAATATTTCTACCTTCACATTTGTTTAAAACACTTCTAAATAAAATACTTAACGTACCTTTAGCTAACATAGGTTATAAATAATATATTAACCCTCTACGCCGATGGACGTATTAAACGTCGAGTCAAAATGTCGTCACGTATGCCCCCCTCCGATTGGACGTATCATACGTCGGCTCAAAAAAGTTTTTGTTTTTTAAAATTACGCGGAAAAATACTTATAGGCCTACCAGCCGAAAACTTTTGTATCATGCTCCTTGGGGGGATGCTGGGGAGTTCACGGATCAAGGCGTTGTTTTGTTTACAATCGCTACGCAGGCGCGCAAGCGCGAATTTCTTTCTTATCGCACTAAAAAGTATCAGTGACACATCTCGGAAATTATTTCGTCACTTTGACATAATTATTGTACCATTTTAAATTATCCTTTACATGAAGTATTATATATGAAAATGTGCGCAATTTCATGCACATACAACTAAAAAATACTCATGATTGTGCTTTTATCAATTTTGAAATATTTTCATATAAATAAACGATAAGTGCAAAAATTTCAACCTTCGGTCAACTTTGACTCTACAGAAATGGTCGAGAAACGCAATTGTAAGCTAAATTCTTATATTATAGTAATATTCATCATTTGCCTTCATTTTGCAACAAATTGGACGTCTCTAGCACAATATTTCGATTTATGGTGAATTTATGAAAAAACTTTTTCCTTACGTTCGTGCGATAACTCTTCCGATAAATTTTTCGTGCGATTGTCCGTAATGTTTGCACCCTTTTAAGGTTGCCGTTACATAAAGTTTTATATATGGAAATGTGCGCAATTCATGCACAATACAACAAAAAACAACCCATGGTGTAGCTTTTATCAGTTTTTGAAATATTTTCAATATAAATAACGTTAAGTGCAAAAATTTCAACTTTCGGTCAACTTTGACTCTACCGAAATGGTCGAAAAACGCAATTGTAAGCTAAAACTCTTATATTCTAGTAATATTCAATCATTTACCTTCATTTTGCAACGACTTGGAAGTCTCTAGCACAATATTTCGATTTATGGTGAATTTATGAAAAAAAAAATTACGTCGCGCGGTAACTCTTCCGAAAAAATCAGAATTTTTTTGTGCGATTGTCCAAAATGTTTGCACCATTTAAAATTATCTGTTACTAAAGTTTTATATATGAAAATGTGCGCAATTCATGTAGAATACAACTAAAAATGATTGAAGGTTGTAGCTTTCTCTTTTTCGAAAATATTTGCATATAAATCACGATAAATAGAAAAAAACCACGTTCGGTCAAATTGACTCTACCGAAATAGTTGAAAAACGCAATTGTAAGCTAAAACTCTTACGGCCTAGTAATATTCCCTCATTTTTCTTAATTTTGTCAAACAAATTTGAAGTCTCTAAAACAATATTGTGATTTATGGTGAATTTTTGAAAAAATATATTTACCTTCACTCCGCGCGCCGATTCGCGGCCGCAAGTCTCCGAAATACTTACATGGCATTATCTAATATTTTGCTCCTTTCATATTAGCCTTTTCATAGAGTTTCATATATCAAAATGTGCGCAATTTCATGAAAAATACAATAAAAAATCATCTTGAAGGTTGTAGCTTTTTCCATCTTCGAAATATGTGCATATGAAAAAATATATATATTAAAATTTCGACTTTCGGTCAAATTTAACTCGTCCGAAATGGTTGAAATCTGCAATTCTAATATTCTAAAACTCTTACAGTATCGTGATATTCAATCATTTGTCTTAATTTTGAAACAAATTGGAAGTCTCTAGAACAATATTGTGATTTACGGTGAATTT
>NC_087220.1:35623388-35628388 GCF_015104395.2 Macrobrachium nipponense | reverse complement strand
GGTGTTCTGTGGCTTTTTGGATGTTTTCATCGTACGGAATTGTTATTTTATTGTTGAAGTCTATTTGTCTATTTTGAGTGGGACCTCCATAGTATATTTCAAATGTTAATGTCTAAAGGTCACGGGAAAAAAACTAAATCTACCAATTCCGTTTTAAGGCAGTTTCAGCATTTATCAAGAAGGATCCCATTAAATTAGGAAGCAAAGCATAGAAAAAGACATTATTCTCATATATACTCTTAAGCTTTCTTGTTAAAGAACACTACAAAATGAATATTTCTATTTCATAGTGTGCCTATAGATTTATTCCATAAAAAGATATTTGAATGTTTATAAATATGACATTATCTAAATCCAATTTGTGAAATATTTTTACATACTATTAATGCCATAGAAATTGTTTTCTGGACTCAAAAATCACTCTTTTCAAATAATCGTTGTCTTACGTATATTTCCCTGACTCTGTGCATGCCGTTTTGTACATGGTAAGCTGTGTACTTAACATGTACTCAGCAACATACTAGACTTTTGCTTCTTGAAGGTTTGCCGTACTCTTAGCATTATCTATTTGCTGAACAATCGAATAAATCTTTATTCATGTTCTTTTTGAACAATGGAATTAACTATATATCTTATCTTTGCAAACTGAAAAGTGCTGAATATTTCTAATGTAAGTGTTTTTCATATTAGGGTTTCTGCAGCCACAGCCAACGAGTCATAGTTTCATTATAGTGGCTTTTCAACCTCCCATTTTATTATAAAATGGTATGTAAGAAAGATAGACCGTATTTTTTTTTATCCTATTATAAGTAAGCACTTTCACTAAACAATACATCAATCAAATACGAACTGCAGGTTCAATAATGGACTTCAAATTATAAGTAAAACATCGGAATTCCCTAGTTCAAATCGTCTGAGTGTTATTCCATATTTTTCATCTTTATGTCGAGATGTGTGGATGCGCTTTGCGTATTGGGTAGTTATGGTACTTGGAGAAGATGGGATTCAGTAATCATTTGTTATAAAATGAATGGTCATTATTTTTACATATTTGCATTTTATGACTATTTCTTAGTAGCTATGTCATTATTTTTCCTCCCGTACATCTTCATTTTATGTATGGTTCATTGAAAATAAGAACAAAGAAAACAAATATTCACAGAAAAGTTCCTCAAGTCACAATTCTTCAAGCATCATCATCTCATCTGATCCAAGAACAAAAAATCCTACTTTCTCATCCATAGATAATTTGATGCTTCTTTTTTTTCCTGTCTACAGCCACCTTCAGGTTCATTTGTTTCTTTCATTTCTTCCAGCAATTAGTTCCAGGTCACTGGATCTTTCCCTGGAATGTAGGAAGTACAAGATCTGGAAGGAATGAGTGGAAGAAAATGGCCATTAACTCCCTTCTTATCTATTTTAAGACGACTGTTATATTCTTCATAATTATAGAATTTCTTTACCCCGAAATGATTATCCAGTGAATGAAAGGACGAAATTCTTCCGAAACACCAACTAAATGTAGAAAACTGGGATCTTTTAAAGGTATTTAGGTAAAGAATCTTGGCCGTTTGACTAATATACTTAAATGTTTATTTTATTTCATTAAGAAATATATCTAAGGTTTATAGAGAAACTCTTCAGCAGAATAAGTAGGATTATTATCTTTCATTTTTCCAAGTCCTTAAATCTTGCTAAATACACTTTGATTTTCATTTTGAGTAATGAAAGATTTAATTATAGTCATCAGAATGGCATTTGTTTACATATCAGATAAAAGCAGAGTTAACCGTTTGTATTTATCTCTTCTTGAAATGCAGTTCCTATTGAAATGATCCTAGAGTAATTTTAATAAATAAAGGACAAAAGTAGAAGATGTTTGTGAGTAATCTGCTCTTAATGAATTCTTCGTGAAAAACAATTTCCAATTAGGACAAAGGAATGGAAAATATAATTCAAAGAATGGTTACTGAAATAATTTGATTGTTGCAGATAGCTAAAATCTGTTTTATTCTTTTAACCTGTTTGCATGACTTCCGAATTGTATAGCATGAAGTTCTGGTAACGGGTAGGGTCCACAGGTGTGTTTGCAACCACAGCGTCTTTCATAAATTCATGTAATCAGTAAGTTCCCCATCGAGACATATATATATATCATATATATATATATATTATATATATATATATATATATATTATATATATATATATATCTATTTATATAGATATATATATATATATATATATATATATATATTTATATAGATATATATATATATATATATATATATATATATATATATATATATATATATATATATATATATATATATTTATATATATATATATATATATATATATATATATATATATATATATATATATATATATATATATATATATATATACACACATATATATATATATATATATATATATATATATATATATATATATATATATATATATATATATATATATGTAATATATATATATAGTATATATATATATATATATACCTATATAATTATATTATATATATATATATAGTATATCTATATATATATATATATATATATATTTATATATATATATATATATATATTATATATATATATATATATATCTATATATATATATATATATATATATTATATATATATATATATATCTCAATATATACTATATATACATTATATTATATATCTATATATATATATAGTATTATATATATATATATAATATATATATATATATATATACATATAAATATATATATATATATATATATATATATATATATATATATACTATTATAATATATATATATTATACAGAAAGAGAGATATTATATGCCCGTTCATACGGGTACGAATTGTATGCATTCGTCTGCATGTGTGTGAGAGAGACAGAGAGAGACGGACAGACAGACAGACAGACAGTCGGCAAACAGATAGAAAAAGAGAGAGAGAGAGAGAGAGCGTTGATTCTGCTGACCAGAGTGATAGAAATGTGTACAAGATATTTTAGAATTGCTTGTTAATTTCTTCATTTTTTCAATCATTTCAAGTTTTAGTAATTGATATTCATGAATTATCTTCTTCTTTTACATCTGGAATGAATTTCTACAGGCACTGGTTCAGTCTGTTGGTCTTTTTCTGACAAATCATTTACGTTGGACAGACAATTTTCGAAAAAGCTCTTGCACCACAATATTCCTTGTATTTATTTATTACACTTTCATCTATTTCTTTAGTAATTTGTCAAATAATTTTTACTTATTTCTGTATTTCCTATTACCTTCTCCTACTTCTTTTTAATAAGACCCATATTCTTTGGAGGCTTAAATTTCAAGTCAATATCTGAATAATAATAATGATAATAATAATAATAATAATAAATAATAATAAAATAATAATAATAATAATATAATAAAAATAATAATAATAATAATAATAATAGCAAGCGAATGTCCGGCACTTGCACAGAACCAGTACAAAAAGAGGCGTGATTCAGTGGCAAAAGCCCTCCACTGGAGCCTGTGCAAGAAACATCAGCTACCTTGCAGTGATAAGTGGTACGAAAACCAACCTGAAGGAGTGATAGAAAACGATCAGGCAAAGATCCTCTGGGACTGTGGTATCAGAACGGATAGGGTGATACGTGCAAATAGACCAGACGTGACGTTGATTGACAAAGTCAAGAAGAAAAGTATCACTCATTGATGTTTGCAATACCATGGGACACCAGAGTTGAAGAGAAAGAGAGGGAAAAACGGATAACTATCAAGATCTAAAATAGAAATAAGAAGGATATGGGATATGCCAGTGGAAATTGTACCCATAATCATAGGAGCACTAGGCACGATCCCGAAAGATCCTGAAAAGGAATCTAGAAAAACTAGACGCTGAAGTAGCTCCAGGACTCATGCAGAAGAGTGTGATCCTAGAAACGGCACACATAGTAAGAAAAGTGATGGACTCCTAAGGAGGCAGGATGCAACCCGAAACCCCACACTATAAATACCACCCATTCGAATTGGAGGACTGTGATAGAGGAAAAAAAAAAAAAAAAAAAAAAAAACAGAAAAAATAATAATAATAATAATAATACTACTAATAATAATAATAATAACGGTTTTTTCAGCCTTTCCTCATCTTGATATCGGATCTTTATAATTTGCCCTTTCTTTGTTTTTTAAGGTTCAACTCCATTTCTTATTCATAAATTTTTTTTTGAAAGTTTCCTGGTTTGGATAATATGAATATAAATGAACCATTTTCTAAGAGGTACATTGTTTTTTTGTACTTGGAAGTTCTATCTCTTTCTATATGAGTTTCCGAATTGGCCCTTGTTTTGAATATTTGACGGCTTAACAATATTTCATTTTAATCTATCATAAATGAATTGCACCTTATTTTTCATATTTGAACTCTAAACCTCTTTTCGTATTCGTAATTGTTTGTGTACCCGAAGGCCCATTTTCATGAATAAACCATTTTCTAAGACCCATTTTAAAATACTTGGAGCCTCAGTCGTTTTTCATATTAGCCACCATCGAGATCTTCTTTACTGATAGATCATTTCATTCCGATAGTTTAGATGAAGTCTGGCCCTAAAGGTGGTTTATTATGAAATACAGAATAATTGGTTTCGTGTACTGCAATTAAAAGTTTTTATATAACCTGTCATTTGTTTGCTCGTCTTGCTCATTCAGAGTTAGAGTTGAAAGTAGGTATAGTTGCTTGTTTTCATCACATCTTTCATCGAATTCAATCTGTAATCTATCCCCCGACTACTCACAACTTCTGTGATGTTACCCATATCTTTATCAATCGCTATCTTTGTTGAACTGAGTGAAATCTTGAGTCAGAATTTATATTTTTTTTGACTGGCTCTCATTACTGATCATTACTCATTTGCATGTTTGGTAAGGAATTAAAGAAAGGGATTATTGAGAGAAACAGTTCTGTCTCTAATGTTAGCCCTATTATTTAATCA
>NC_087220.1:35605888-35618388 GCF_015104395.2 Macrobrachium nipponense | reverse complement strand
ACGAATTACACGATGACGAACTGAGAGACGATGCCACAGAAGACAGGGAGGATGAGGTATCAAACAACGACACACGAAGAAACACCGACGAAGTAACAGAGAGGACGGAATGGGGTAGAAAAGATTTAGACAATGGATGGAGCCAGATACAGAGAGAACAAAGATCCCCTCCATGAAAGCCTACAACACCAAGAAACTAAGGGAGAAAACAAGTGAGGTCAATGAAATAATGGTGGGCCTAATACACACCACCAGTATCACAGAAACAAATAACTTGACATATGCAGGAGCAAGATTAGTAGCAGAACTGATGGGGATTCGAACACCAACACCACCAGCACAACCAACCCAACAGAAACCAAAACAGCAACCTCCTTGGAAAAGGCGCCTGGGAAAAGCAAATCATGGTGATGAGATCTGACTTGAGTAAACTGAAAGAGATGGCAGAAAAAAAAGGCTAAGAAGCAAGAAAACAAGGGAGGAACTCCACGAGAAATACAAAGTATAAGAGAGGGGACTAAAACAACACAATAGAAGATGTAAAACAGAGGCTTAAGGCCAAAGCACATAAGATCCAACGGTACATGAACAGGAATAAGGGATACCAAAAACAGAACAAACTATTCGGAACCAACCAGAAAAGACTATACAGCCAACTAAGAGGGGAAGACAACCACCCAGAAATTCCGGAAGCCGAACCAAGTAAGAGACTCTGGGAAAACATATGGAGCAATCCGGTATCACACAACAAACATGCAACATGGCTCCAGGAAGTCAAGAAGAAGAAACAGGGAGAATAAAACAAAGATTCACAGAGATCACGACAGACACAGTCAGACACCAACTAAAGAAAATGCCAAACTGGAAAGCCGCAGGTCCTGATGAAGTCCATGGATACTGGCTCAAAAACTTCAAGGCCCTACACCCACGAATAGCAGAACAACTCCAGCATTCTATCTCAAATCACAAGCACCCAAATGGATGACCACAGGAAGAACATCCTTAGTACAAAAAGACAAGAGTAAGGGAAATATAGCCAGTAACTACAGGCCTATCACCTGCCCTACCAATAATGTGGAAGTTACTAACAGGTATCATCAGTGAAAGGCTATACATCAACCTAGAGGAGACAAAAACACATCCCCCACCAAACAGAAAGGCTGCAGAAGGAAGTGTATGGGCACAAAAGACCAGCTCCTGATAGACAAAATGGTAATGAAGAACAGTAGGAGAAGGAGAAAACCAACCTAAGCATGGCATGGATAGACTATAAGAAAGCCTTCGACATGATACCACACACATGGCTAATAGAATGCCTGAAATATATGGGCAGAGGAAAACACCATCAGCTTCCTCAAAATACAATGCGCAACTGGAATCAATACTTACAAGCTCTGTAATAAGACTAGCAGAGGTTAATATCAGGAGAGGGATCTTCCAGGGCGACTCACTGTCCCCACTACTCTTCGTAGTAGCCATGATTCCCATGACAAAAGTACTACAGAAGATGGATGCCGGTTACCAACTCAAGAAAAGAGGCAACAGAATCAACCATCTGATGTTCATGGAGGACATCAAACTGTATGGTAAGAGCATCAAGGAAATAGATACCCTAATCCAGACTGTAAGGATTGTATCTGGGGACATCAGGATGGAGTTTGGAATAGAAAAATGCGCCTTAGTCAACATACAAAAAAGGGCAAAGTAAACGAGAACTGAAGGGATAAAGCTACCAGATGGGAGAACATCAAACACATAGATGAGACAGGATACAAATACCTGGGAATAATGGAAGGAGGGGATATAAAACACCAAGAGATGAAGGGACACGATCAGGAAAGAAAATATAATGCAGAGACTCAAGGCGATACTCAAGTCAAAACTCATGCCAGAAATATGATAAAAGCCATAAACACATGGGCAGTGCCAGTAATCAGATACAGCGCAGGAATAGTGGAATGGACGAAGGCCGAACTCCGCAGCATAGATCAGAAAACCAGGAAAGGCATATGTACAATACACAAAGCACTACACCCAAGAGCAAATACGGACAGACTATACATAACACGAAAGGAAGGAGGGAGAGGACTACTAAGTATAGAGGACTGCGTCAACATCAAAAATAGAGCACTGGGGCAATATCTGAAAACCAGTGAAGACGAGTGGCTAAAGAGTGCATGGGAAGAAGAAGGACTAAGAAAAGTAGACGAAGACCCAGAAATATACAGAGACAGGAGAAAGACAGACAGAACAGAGGACTGGCACAACAAACCAATGCACGGACAATACATGAGACAGACTAATGATACAGCGGCACAAGATCAGGCCCTAAGAACCAGATATGTTCAAAGAACGATAGACAGAAATTACATCTCTCCCATATGTAGGAAGTGCAATACAAAAAATGAAACCATAAACCACATAGCAAGCGAATGCCCTGCACTTGCACAGAACCAGTACAAAAAGAGGCATGATTCAGTGGCAAAAGCCCTCCACTGGAGCCTGTGCAAGAAACATCAGCTACCTTGCAGTAATAAGTGGTACGAGCACCAACCTGAAGGAGTGATAGAAAACGATCAGTCAAAGATCCTCTGGACTATGGTATCAGAACGGATAGGGTGATACGTGCAAACAGACCAGACGTGACGTTGATTGACAAAGTCAAGAAGAAAGTATCACTCATTTGATGTCGCAATACCATGGCGGACACCAGAGTTGAAGAGAAAGAGAGGGAAAAATGGATTAAGTATCAAGATCTGAAAATAGAAATGAGAAGAATATGGGATATGCCAGTGGAAATCGTACCCATAATCATAGGAGCACTAGGAACGATCCCAAGATCCATGAAAAGGAATCTAGAAAAACTAGAGGCTGAAGTAGCTCCAGGACTCATGCAGAAGAGTGTGATCCTAGAAACGGCACACATAGTAAGAAAAGTGATGGACTCCTAAGGAGGCAGGATGCAACCCGGATCCCCACACTATAAATACCACCCAGTCGAATTGGAGGACTGTGATAGAGAAAAAAAAAAAAATAATAATAATATTATATGCATGATTCAGTAGCAAAAGCCCTCCACTGTGCACCAGCTACCTTGAAGTCATACGTGGTTCGAGACCCACATGAGGGAAGATAGAAATCGATCAGGCAAAGATCCTGTGTGACACTATGGTATCGCAACAGATAGGGTGATACATGCCAAAAGACCAGAAGTGACGGTAATTGACAAAATCAAGAAAAAAGTATCATTCACTCATCTACTATATATATATATATATATATATATATATATATATATATATATATATATATATATATATATATATATATATATATATATATATATATATATATATATATATATATATATATATATATATATATATATATATATATATATAGTAGATGAGAAAGAAAAAATCGATAAGTATCAAGACCTGAAAATAGAAATAAGAAAGATATGAGATATGCCATTGGAAATTGTAACCATGATCAGAGGGACACTAGGCAAGATCCCTGTAAAGAAACCTGAAATACCTAGATGCTGAAGTAGACTTACGACTCATGCAAAAGGGTGAGCTCCTAAAAAGAGCACATATAGTAAGAAAGTGATGGACTCCTAAGGAGGCAGGGTGCAACCCGGAACCCCCACTATAAAAACCACAACCCAGTCGAACAGGATAACTGTGATGAAAAATAATAATGGTAATTATGTGTCCCCTACCGTAGAAGTAAAAAAAATTAACCTTATCAAAAACAACCCGGGAACCTCAGAAACGTCTTTGAAGAGAGGAAGTGTCATCTATGAATGCAGTATACGCCAGGTTGAAGTATTCCACCACTCATATATCCGGATGGCCACTATCGGACTCCAAAGTTTTCTCTCCTCCCACCTTCAAGAAGGGGCTATTTTTAACCACTGCATACACAATCATATCAGAAGACCTGAAAGACCTGAGCTTGTAAAGATCTCAGAAATTATGAACGAAACACCGTAATGACGACGCCTACGGCTTCTTCAGAAGAAATTTTATGAACGGGAAAATATTAATACTGTTCCTTTGAAGAATTAAAGCTCTGAAGAAAAGATATATGTTAAAAATATTGAATGTGCATATAAAATAATGGAGCTGAACGCTGCATCAAGAGACACGTAGAGAAGTGTAATGATAGGAGGCCCACTAACGAAGAAAAAATTGGAAATGGTTCTTAGAGTTTATGAAATGTTAAATGAAAGAGAGTGAATAGCAAAGTCTCAATAGCGGAATATATAATAAAGAAGACTAACAAAAGTAAATTTTAAAAGGCCAAAGAAGGTTAATGCTGAAAAGGAAAGCTACATATTGATATTAAAAATGATTTGCAAGAAAAAGGAGTAAAAAAAAAAAGAATAACAGTAAACGCCTATCGATGGAGAAAGACAGTGACACACACATGCATGAAAGAAGGTTTAGTCTTTGGAAGGTTGAGCAGTCTCATGTTTTCCAGGCCTTCTCTACAAGAGAAGAAAAGGGACTGGAATAATGGCAGGGATCTGGCTGATTCTTCTTTCCAAGTTATATTATTCGAGATGATGAGAAGAAAGAAGATCCAGAAAAAAGGAAAACAAGGCAGAAGAAAGAAAGTTGGGGCTTACGCATGTCTGTGTCAAAGTAAAACTGATGTTTTCAAAGTCAGAGGAAAGAGGAAATATCGATAAGGGAAGTGCAATTTATATATATATATATATATATATATATATATATATATAATATATATATATATATAATATATATATATATATATATATATATATATATATATATATATAATATATATATATTTTTTCTTTTTTTTCTTTTCTAATAATCGTTAATAGGCGACATATGTCAGCACTGTAGTTGTATTATTTCCTTTCTTAAAAATGCTGAGAGAAAAATCGCTGAATTCCATGATTCATTTCCGCCATGAATGTTTACACATTCGCTTCGATTAATCTAGTGAATGGTTCGAAGTTCTAGGAAATCCATTTCAAAGAGATTGCAAAAATATGCAAGAGTTTTTCGGAATGATTTTCTTTTTCACAATGACATGGAAATATTTTGCTATGAAAAATTATTTGTTTTATTTATTTGAACCAAGAGGTCAGGTCGCCATTGTAACCTCGTGTCCGTATATATCCATATATATATATATATATATATATATATATATATATATATATATATATATATATATATATATATATATATATATATATATATATATATATTTGTGTGTGTGTGTGTGCGTGTGTGTAACTCAGGAAACAAAATAAAACCTGGAAACCAATAAAAACAGAAAAAAACATTGCATAAAGTAAAATTGTTTAATCATGTTGTTGGGCCCTTGTCCGCTATAGAAACAAAAAGGTATTTAGTTAAAAATACATTGATTTAATCTGCTAGGTATATTTCTAAAATTACGAACACTAGCACATTTATAAATTTCTTCATTTATGATATTTCTAACAATGCCGAACTTTCCATCAAAGGTATTATTTACCGAAATAATGGCGCCTTCAGTATATCTCCTGGTGGATCTGTCCAAGCACTTATACACGAATATTTTTAAAGTTTGGTTATGATTCCCTTTCCAAGGCGTTTCTAGCTATAGAGCTATAATTATTCCCAAATTGACATCCTGCAATGTGATGAGTCCTGCGCTTATCAAACGAACGCCCACTTTCACCGATATAGCAAGAATCACATCCAAAACAACCAATAGAATAAACGCCAATATCTACAGACAATTAAGAGGTTTTATTTTATGATTTTTCTCCCAACTTTGTTAGGGTACTGGAATTCAATATTGTATCCTCGTTTTTCTATATCTAATTTTTGATTAATGTCTTTCAGTTCCTTCTTGAAAGGGAGTGAAAGTTATTTCAGAAATTACTGATGATCTGGTCTTTCCCTTGGGTGATGATACATCTTCCTAGCTCTTGAGAGACACTTTTTTATAAAATATTTGGGGTAGGATAATTTTTGAAAACTTTAAACAATAAAGTTTAACTCCTTATCTAAAAAATCATGAGTCACTCACACGAGATACTCGATAAGAGTAAAAATTAATGTAGAATTAAAATGAATGCTTACTTTATGTAGAAAATTTAAAGGACTTATTAATTTCGTGTCTATGTATTACAAGATCTTGAAAAGATAATTTATGATCTACTTCTTTTTCAACAGTGAACTTAATGGAACGAACATAACTACTCAATAGTGGCAAAAGTTGTTGCAACATTCTTCACCAAATTTGTACACAATGAAAATGGCGTCCACATATCGTACCATACAAACGATCTAAGATCATCAGGTAATTTTTCAACATATAATCCCTCACAACCTTACATACATAAATTAGCTAAAATTGTAAAAAGTTACCTTCAAATTCAAGTATAGCAGCTTCAACTAACACTTTGATAAGATCATAATATTTATCAATAGGCAGTTCAGATTCATAATCACCTTCAGCAAATAATGCCAAATTATCTACGACAAATTGCAGAGGAACATTCGTAAAAAGAGACAACATCCAAGCTATACATGGTACCAACACAACCACATTGCCGAAATTTATCAATAAAATCAAGACTGTATATTAAATGTGAGTTCGATACTTTTCCAACCAAACTTTCTAAAATTTCAGCTAACCAAATAAAACTATCTCATTAGGGAGTATTACAACTGGCGATGATAGGTCTTAAAGGAATCCATTCCTTGTGAATCTTGGGCAAGCCATAAACGTAACTAAATGAGGCTAAATTCCTAGTAAATTTACGATAGCTAACCTCTCTACCGTCCTTACCTACATTACCACTACGAATCTTGAACTTTCTATTGAAAGTAGACTGAAATTCATAAATGTAAGGAACTTTCTTCATTTAGATATAGCTATTTTCAATATTTAGCAATCTATTGGCTTTAACCAAATAACCCACCTTACTCATAACAATAATCCATCTTTATTGGCCTGAGAAATTTTAATACCCGTTCTAATTCTAAGTTTTTCGTGGATTCAGAAAAACTTTTATGTGGAAATTCCCATAGTTTTTAGTACTATTGTATAAAATGCATTAACACATTCAGTATTAAAATCGGAAAATTTATAAATAAAGTGATTTAATAATACCAATAACTTTTCGAAAGTAAATACCATCAGTGTATGTCGAAATAATAAGACTGAAGCTAAGCACAATTATCCAGTTTAGGTAAATATCAGGATCTGAGATCATTTTGATGTTTTTAAGATTACAAGACTGATTCCAATATGAGTTTTCACAAAGATTTTTAAGCTTCCTGTTTAATTGAAACTGAAGCACAGTGAATTGTGAAAGGACACTTCATTAAAACCCTATATAGGAAACCGTACTAGCATGTAACTCTATCGAAAACCTTGTATCCATATGGAATCATTGTAGGAAAAAAATGTAAACATGCTTAATTATACCAAAAATTACAAAAGAAAAAAATACTTATTCTTAAACAAATATGACCTATATTTATGATAATTAAACGCAACAGAATTTACTTTGACTTAGCAGAAAAACAAACTTTGACATAAAAATGATCTTGCCAATACAGGTACTGGAATCTCACAGGGGGCCTGGCAACCTGGGAACTACATAAAACATCGGTCCGGGAATTCTATCCTTCACATATCAGCAGCAAAAGCATGAGTTTTCAGGTATAATGATATATTATGGTGAATATGCAGCTTGTATATGCAATAAAAACCTTTTTTCTTTCAAATGACTTTGTTTCTAGTAAACTGTAAATGTGTGAATTCAATATAAAAAAAATTTAGTTATCTGCTAAAAGAATGTCCTCATTTATCAGCTTACACTCCTTGCAAACCACACTGTATTGTCGTGGACATGTAAGTCATGTGTCACTTTGTACAAGATCAAAATAAGGCTATTACACCCTTAAGAAATTGTATTTATGTTATCTAAAAGTTTAAAAGGGGTATAATGACATTTTCTGTAAATAATTTTTTTAACCATATACTATATATATATATCATATATATATATATATATATATATATATATATAGATATATATATATATATATATGTATATACTATATATATTTATATATATTATATATATAATATATATATATATATATATTATATTATATATATATATATATATATATATATATATACCTAGTGAAGAAGCGGCCAAAAATCTAGTTACTATACTTGCCAGTTAAAAGAAAAAAATAAATAAATAAATAGCGATGTGTAACAAATGAAATAATTTTACCTAACTACTGTAAATAATTTTTAAGTGCACTTAAAACTTGTAATACACAACTTCTTACCAGCTGCAGCTTCCCAGCTCTTAATTAAAGGCCTGTTACAACATCTTCAATTAACTTCACTTCTGACACAGTACAAAATAATAACACTGGCTGTTCAGATTCCGCTCACAATTAACTACTGTGTTACTTAGAAATTAAACGAAGGTAAAAGTTGAGAGACCATCTATTACAAAAATATAAGTTACGTTATGGAAAGAAACCAAAGTCAAGAGAGCAAACGAGAGAGAGAGAGAGAGAGAGAGAGAGAGAGAGAGAGAGAGAGAGAGAGAGATATCCATACATCTCTTTACCGCATATCAACGAGTCTCAGAATAGAATTAATGTTTTCTTTGGGAATTCATGGACTAGCAGGGCCCCTTGTCCAAACGACTAAGTGAACGCGTTTTAGATGATTTTTTTTTTTTCTATTTTTTTTTTTCTAAACTCTCTTTCAAAACGATAAATAGAGTTAAAGTGGGAGTACAATTATGAATAATATTTACTATCACACAGTTTCAGATATGATTAATAAAATACATTAGCTCACATAATCCCGTCATTCCCGTGACATCAAGGATTTTTCCGCTCCATTCCTAAACTACTTACGAATCAAGAAGTTCTATTTTGACAAATTGAAAGTGATGAGAATTAATTTATTAGTGATAAATTAATAAAAAGAAATATAGTTTCATGGAAAGATCTAGTACGATCTTCTGCAACATTGTGCAACTCTTACGTGATGCTCTCGACATGACTCAGCACTACGTCTGTGTTCTGTGTTCGGTAGAGGACTGATCGAACAGTAAAAAATAATCTGGTTCAGCAGTTTCAAGTATTGAATACCAAGTCTGTTCTCACAAACAGAGCAACCTCTCTCTCTCGTGTCGTATGCTACGTCCTCTCTTCACTTTAAGTTATGCTATTGTGAATTCTGAACATACATTATTTAAACATATTAACTCTAAGCTATCTTTAATAAGGAACCTGAACATAAAACATACATTTTACAACATTACACACAATTACTGAGGGAAAGTTATGCATTGCAAAAGCAACAACATAAGAATATTATATATATATATATATATATATATATATATATATATATATATATATATATATATAGTATAGATATATATATATATATATATATATATATATATATATATATATATATATATATATATATATATATATATATGAAGACATAGGGCAATTACTCATAGGATGGGAGTATTGGAATATGAAGCCGCGTTCTGCCCATTATCCATTTATTAAGCGTCGACGTTTCGTATCAGATCGATGCATTTTCCAGGCTAAAATCTCGAGTACATATCAATTGCGTATAAGCAGTATAAGATATACATATTAAATGTTTACTCTCACCTTGATTAAAAACCTATTTAAAAGTTTTTTTTGAATATAATAGATAAAGAATAAATACAGAATAAAAATAGAAACACACACAGCAGTGAAAGGGCCAAGAGCAATACAGTGAAAAAATAGACACCTACCCACAGCGGTAGCGAAAGGAGGACTGACACTAAATATTGTTATGGAGGGGAGTGTAAACAAAGAATCTAGGCATATAATAAGACAATAAACAGTTGGGTGGAAGATGATTGGTTATTAAGAGTAGGTACGGTTAGCTTAATCATGATTAATCCAAGGGTAGTTGGTTTCTCTATATGTCAGATTCTTCCTACAATAGTTAAATTACTGGCATATAGCTATGTGTGTTTTGCAACTTCTACTATGATTTCTTATGTTAGACTGTTCGGGATTTGATAGTTGACAACCCATTCTGTAGCTGATTCCTTGATGAGAGGAAATTCAGAGTCCCATAAGAAAATTATTCCCACAACACCTGCCTGACGATGTCCTTCTGGGTTTAAGGACGAAGCGTGTAAGAAGGAAAGAGAGAGAGAGAGAGAGAGAGAGGAGAGAGAGAGAGAGAGAGAGAGAGAGAGAGAGAGTAGCAGTCGCCCCTGAGCAAGAGGAATTAAGAAGGAGTCATTTAGTATCTTGTGTCAATTAGGCTTAAAGGGGAACTTCTGGTTGCATTTTAGCTGTTCCATTTGTAGTATTACTCCATTTAAGTACCCCTGACGAAAAAAATAGTTTGAAAGGGGCGTTTTCTTATTTTTTATAACCAATTTTCTATTGCACCATGGGCGCAACCATTTCTGTGTGGCACATCTGTTATGTGTGACATCATATCGCAGTAGGCTCAGACAGGCGGAACCATTCCAAGGGCACAGCATCTTCGCATAATATCCTTTTTGGTTTGTATTAACAATTGAAAATAAATGATTGAAATGGAAAATAAAGAAGTAGCCTGAAGTAGAACTAGTTGGGCATAGAGCCTTAAATTCTAAAACCCCCATTAATTAAACTAGTTAAAAAGGACTAAGTGAGGGCCCTCATCAGTTCATGGACTCATACACACACACGTTTAGAAAACTGCCATTCACCCCATCACACTGCGCACATGCGATTGACACGAATAAATTTCAATTCAAATGTATACAAGTGGAGGCACCATAGTATCTAATATCGACAGCCGCCCTATCTTCGTCGGTACCGTGGTCTGATGAGAGGGAAACTAAGTTTCCAAAACATATTATATAAATTTCATAGCCATACCTAGTAACCTGCCCCTAATGTCATCTTTTAAATTTGTTAGCAAGAAATGGTCGTATAGGTTGAAAGGTTTTGATGTTGATATCCTCCCTTCGAAGAGCCATCAGCCAGCGACTTGATTTCTCTGCATTTGATGGAATCCTGTGGAATGATACACATTTTGGACACCTGTCAGAAGTATTAGCACAACCAAACGCCATACAAGTTGCCATAATTGACGCTATTTGAATGACAATTGACCTTAAACACGAGGAAAATACCATTGACCCATACAATACCCGTGCTTCGCTGCACTTGTTATTGTGAGACCACCTCTACACTACGACATCGGTACTAATCTGCCAGATGACAACATAGTCGAATCCTGGATAAATGGCGGTCTCCATTGAAGTACCTCAGCACTAATTTGAAATTAAATTGTAAAAATAAAATGGGATTACTTAGAGATTCGAGTAATGGCTCATTTCTTAACTTATTACAAGTTCTGTTTCATGAAATTTAATGGCTAATAACCGGAAGTTCCCGTTTAAGATCCAATTTGTACGGCATTTTATATATTATATTCAATTTAACAAATACCAGATTTTTTTATATGAATCCCATTTTGGCGTTTTAATAGCCAATTTGAATACAGAAGAAAAGTCACTAATAAGAAGAAGAAATAAATTTCTATTCAAAATAAACGCCGCTGAAATAGCCATTATTTTCAATAAAAAAATTATTATTATTATTATTATATTATTATTATTATTATTATTATTATTATTATTATTATTATTATTATTATTATTATTATTATTATTATTATTTTACTTTATTTTTTATTATTTTTTTTTTTATCACAGTCATGCTATTCGACTAGGTTGTTTTTATAGTGTAGGGTTCCGGGTTGTATCTTGCATCTTCTGCCGCTATTAGCATTCCTTCTGTTTCCTTCTTGAGTTCTCCCCTTTGTAGCTATTGCTATGTTTCAGCGCTGGCCATTTCTTTAGTATGTCTCATGTACTGTCTGTGCATTGGTTTTTTGTGGGTTTCCTCATTTCTGTTTATTATTTTCCTGTCTCTGTATATTTCTGGGAATTCATCTACTTTTACCAGTTCTTCTTCCCATGCACTCCTAAGGCACCCGTCTTAGCTGGTTTCATATTTCCCCATTGCTCTGCTTTTGATGTTGTGTATTTTCTGTCCGTATTTACTCGTGGGTGCAGTGCATTGTGTATAGTCACATGTTTCCTAGTTTTCTGGCCTATGCTGCAGAGTTCAGCCTTCGTCCACTCCACTACTCCTAAACTGTATCTGATAACTGGTATTACCCATATGTTTATGGCAATCATCATATTTCTGTAGTTGAGTTTTGACTTGAGTATTGCTTTAAGTTTCTGCATATTTTCTTTCCTGATATTTTCCTTCGTCTCTTGGAGTCTTATATCCTCTCCTGTTATTCCCAAGTATTTGTATCCTGGCTCATCTATGTGTTTGATGCTATTCCCAACTAGAAGCTATATCCCTTCCGTCTTTGTCACTTTG
>NC_087220.1:35575306-35605388 GCF_015104395.2 Macrobrachium nipponense | reverse complement strand
GATATGGTAGTCAGAGTTTCGCAGTGTACTGCTGCATTGATATCTCCATTATTATGAAAAGTTTGTTTTCTATTTCTTGTCCTAGTGGTAAATAAAGCTCCTCATCGGACTTGTGGTTGTTGGGAAGTTTTTGTACACTAGTATTAGGGTTATCTTCTCCCCTAGATGCTTATATTGATGCAAATACTTCTTGCAGAGAGAGAGAAGCGGAGAGAGAGAGATGAGAGAGAGAGAGAGAGAGAGAGAGAAGTTTCTTAAAACGAGATTCATCCTAAAGCTCGCAAATGAAAAAGTCTAACTGTGTTACAACCTCCTTAATATGGTAAATAGCAAACGAAAAAAAAAATCATTATCATACTGCTCTCTAACGCTCATAGGAAAGAACAAACGGTAATGGTGCACATGAAGTGAAAATATGAAAAGAAAAAAGTAATGAAAATGTTTTCCAGAAAAAAAAGAATATAATGGCCTTGATAGAGACAGAATGTAAAAAAAGGACAACGATTCCCAGATAAGGGAATCAGAACTCCCACGATTCCAGAAAAAGGCAAAAATCAATTGTGGAAGTTTAGACATCCCCCGCAGATGGACATCAGGCCATGATGTATTCGCCTCTGTAACCTGAATTTGAAAGTAAATTCAATTCAATGAATCCACAACTGAATTCAAGTAATGCATATACTCTATTTTTCTTCATCGGTGGAGAGAAACAACAGACCACTGTCCAACAGGCAGATTACTCATAAATACATAGACATTACACACACACACACACACACACACACACATATATATATATATATATATATATATATATATACATATATATATATATATATATATATATATATATATATGTATATATATATATAGGATCATGGATCTTTCCCAAATAATAACCCCCACGAGTTACAACCAAGAATTTATCTACCTTTGGGGTGTTTAGTACAAGCCCTTGAGAGGGCATCGTAAAAATATCATAAAGATATATATATATATTATATATATATATATATATATATATATATATATATACATATATATATATATATATATATATATATATATATATATATATATATATATATATATATATATCTATATATATTATATATATATATATATATAGATATATATATATATATATATAGAGATATATATATATATATATATATATATATATATATATATATATATATATATATATATATATATATATATATATATATATATATATATATAGATATACATATATATATATATATATATATATATATATATATATATATATATATATATATATATATATATGTATATCTATATATATATATATATATATATATATATATATATATATATATATATATATATATATATATATATATATATATATATATATATATATATCTATATCTATATCTATATATTAATATATATCTATGTATATATATATATATATAATATATATATATATATATATATATAATATATATATATATATATATATATATATATATATATATATATATATATATATATATATAATATATATATATATATATATATATATTTTTCTTACTTCTTTCTTTTTTATGGCAACGTGATTTATGTACAGTGATGCTCAAATCTCATGCGACATGTTTCCATAGATTTCGTTCAAAATTCACTAACTGGTAACCTAACATGCTGTATATCTATTTATTATTTCAATCCGGAAACGCAATTATTGAATTACAATAAGGTCATAATATGCTTCATAAGAGTGAAATCTGTCATATATTTCAAAACTGTAAGAAAATGTCACGTGTAGCAAATTTCAGAAAAAAAAATGTCTTTCGAAACATTGTCAAAACTTTCGTTACAGATCGCTGAAGCATTTGACCAAAATGAAGTTATCATCAAGCATCAGTTCAAATGTTAAATAAAAAAACCAAAAGTGTCATAGCATTAACAATGTTCAAAAGCAAGCATAAAATTTTAACTAGTCTTATTGACTGCTTTTACAACCTCAGTGCTGAAAAAAATGTAAAATGTATATACAAAAGTAGAATGCGCCCCCGATATCAACGTGTGAGGGGAGCGTGTATGATGGATCATTAGTGTCGGTGTAACAACAACCACCCAGTGTAATATAAGTAGGTCTACATGACTAGCGACAATGAAATTATCTGGAAAACATTTGTTTACTTTATATGTTTTTGAAGAATATTACGATTTTCATACATAAGTATTTGTTATAATTCTTAATATTTCAAAAATGATGGCATACTTTGCAAGTATTCGCATATGCAAGTATTCTTTTGTCAAAGCCAAGATATTGTTCCTAGGCCTAGGTGTTTAGATTTCTTTACTTTACACTTAACAGTCGCATCTTCTTTATTAACAATTTCTGGCCAGAGAGCAAATGAGGTTATCTACACATTCTTGCACTTCAAGTTACCTTATGAAAGAATAAATTATACACCAAAAGCGAGCAGAAGGAATTTTAAGAAAATAATATTTTAAACCAGTTGAAAAACAAGTGTTCCATACGTCTTGATAGTTAATACTTATGATATTTCGATTAATAGCAATCTTCTCCATATAATAAAAATCAGCAGCATCGTTTTTATTCCTCAAAGAACAGGTAATCTTTGCAAATAAAAACAAAAACATTAGTAACAGATTACATTTCAGAAGACTTAGAATATTTTTTAGTCCTATAAATCATTTTGCCACATACAGCCAGCTTAAACGCAGTCTAAAACTTCAACATTCAAAGAAAATGGTGGTTGTAATTCATATTCTATCGTATTCCATCAAAGAAACAGGTAATCTCTACAATAAAAATTCATTAGAAAACAGATTAGGCTACATCTCAGAAGGCATAGATTATTTCTTTAGGCCTATGAAACATTTTGCAACGTACAGGCAGCTTTAACACAGCATAAACTTCAACATTCATAGAAAACTGGTTGTAAATCATATTCCTACTTTGAAAATGTTGTCCATGACTGTGAGCTTATTAAAGTCTACTGTTATAATGCTGCAGACGTACTAGCTATGTTGCCCAGTCCGAGGAGCATGTTAAGTGCGTTTTCATTGATGGCACCGCTAACCTTATCACACCGCACTTTGAACTAAGCAACGTGAAAAAAAAATCAGTTCATATCACACAGATTACGAATCATACAAATGCATAAAAGGGATCATATTTATATAACCATAAGGAAAATAGGGCTAGCTGTGAATTCGCAAACTTGTTGACATGTATGACATTAGAAAAAAAAAATTTAACACAACTTGGCAACGTCACGTTGAGTCTGAGAATCTGGACGATACAAAAGAATCATGTCGCATGAGATTTGAGCCCCACTGTAGTACAATCATTAAAGCTATAATTGTCGTTTGATATCCAGTTTCACAGTACTTCTGGGATATCCCACAGGGGAATTATCAGAGAAAGGGAATTCTTTTTCCAAGAGATAAATGGAAAAGTACTGAATTGTATTGAACGCTCGACCCAGTACCCTCTAACCACTCCAGTCGACGGTAACCAAGGAGCCTCTCCTGATGGCCTCAGTGGTACGTTTGACTGGAGTCGCTGGAAGGTACTGCATCAAGTGTTCGAGACACTTGATTTAAGGATAATGTGTATGTGTGTGTAAGTGTTAATTCAATTACATGTTCAATGATTAATCAATGAAAACAATGAAGTTAATAAAACAAATTTTATTGTGAATGCAAACCAAACCACACAGTGTATAAGAATGTCAAATTCAGCCACCAAAATGTGAAAAATAAGAAATAGCTTCACGGACAAAAAAAAAAAAAAAACACCGCACACTTTCAAAAGAATTAAACACAGAACTTTGCATTGCCGTAAAAACACAAAAAAAACATAGAAAATCCACCCTTTCCACCCACCCACTGCAAATATGTTTTTAGGTTGCAACTTAAAACTTGCAATAACACATTACCTTGGTGTATACCAATTATGTTATGCTACAGCTCCAAAATTCACTACATTATTCCAAAAATTCACCATAGTATTCCAAAAAGGCGCCGTTATGCACTTGTATAACGTCTGCTCAGATCCCACAAATAACCACTCAGTAATTAAACAAATGTAAAATCTAAATCTAAAACTTATGATTGACCAACCACTAAGTATGAAATCTTTACGTTAATGCGAAACCAAAATTCTCTCATAAGGATAAGGAAGAGAGAGAGAGAGAGAGAGAGAGAGAGAGAGAGAGAGAGAGAGAGAGAGAGAGAGAAAGATTATCCTCTTACGAACACAGTTTGAAATCTGAGAATGACACTCTTGTACGGTAGTTACTGGGCGAGACATTAAGCCCGACTGGCTCAAAACATTTTGGTACCGAAGTTTCTTTACTAAATCTTTATAATTCTCTTATAAAACGATACATTTGTTATTGCACGATTTAAGACAATGAAATTCTCTTAAAATAAAATATGATTATAGAATTTTCTCAAATGAAATAAATGTCGTCACATCCGTGAGTGACGTCACAAACAAATTCTCTTTAACAAATCGAGATATATAAGAGTTCATTTAATCAGCAATATTATACAGTTTTAATACAAGAGAGTCGTTTGTTCTTAATATGAAATGAAAAATATCAGAACGTATGTAAAACGTTTAGGAGAATCCCTCTAGAACTGTCCTTACGAAAAGATTGTTGTAACTTTACAGAGAAATGGTGAAATCTTCACGTGGTTTCTCGACAATCACACGCAACTCTGAAACAAGTCATGTACGTTTTATGCCAAAACAAAACGGAGAACTTGAGCTCCTCTTATCTCGAGTGATGAAAGCAAATTTCCTGCTTAGAACGGAAAATGCTAATTACTGCCCCTCTTTTCACATTCTATGTTATTCCTTGACTTCAAATTAAATTTTTTGTGAATTCTGAACACACGTTATTAGAAGATACTAACTCTAAGCCAAAACAATATGGAATCTGAAAATATTGCAAGTACCTTTACAACATTACATACAATTAAGAAGAGGAATATATATATATAATATATATATATAATATATATATATATATATATATATATATATATATATATATATCTGTATGTCAAAAGACTAAGTTTTCTTTCTAGTCCCACCCAGCAGAGGTTTGTTTCTGAGAGTGTCGTATAAGATAATGTTTTGTTTTTTAAGAAAACCCTCATATGTCGTTTGTAACTTATTTTGTATACACCCTCTTTTTTCTCAAGGTAATAATTTTTTTTCTGATTACATATTCAACAGCTAAGGTAATAAAATATCTTTCTTCCATAAGCAGTTATTCTGCTCTAATCTGGTTTTCTATGTATTGATCTTTACATTCCTGAAGCAGTATCTTACAAAGGGGCGAACCGTTTACAAATCTGTTCGTATATTTGGAAGAATATTCAGTTTCTAACTCATATTAAAAATTTACCAATTTCATGCTACTGCAGCACCATGGGAATAATAATAAAATAATAATAAAAAATAATAATAATAATAATAATAATAATAATATGATAAAAGCTGCTCTCTATGGACAGTGTTACTGAAAGCATTCTTCTTGTAGAGAGGAAAGGGTCTTCAATTCAATCCTCTAGAGCCCACCCCTCCCATATTACCGTGTTCTTGATGGCACTTGAGTAAATCTTAACATCGAGGAGAACCTTGCAACCCTACGAAGAACTTTTGAGGAGTCTATCCCTTCCTGGATGTGTGCAGACAGCAGACTTCTTAAGGGTTTGCTACTGAAGTTTACAGAAAACCAACGACTTTAACACTTTGCGTCAACAGATAAAGCGAGTGCCCGGACAAGTATAGGAGATCTGTGGCGGAAACTTTCGTCTGTCATACAAAGGAGATCAAGGTGTCGGAGCGGGTACTCATCAATAAAGCCTTCTCAGACAAAATGGCTGAACAGCCAAGGACAGTTTCAGTAAATAAAATCCCATTGCAATAAAAATCCAGTAACAAAGACAACGACGACAGAACATTTAAACTATGTCTAATCAAACGCACCAAAACACCACGAAAATGATAATAAAAGAAAACCACTCATACGCCGTGATAACGACTACAAAGCCCTCAAAGCGTCTCTCGTGTCACCTGCAGAAGCTGCCACATTCGGTCACTAAAACTATGAACACCGGAGAAGACCCGGAAGAGGAGAAGGCATTACGGGCAAGAAAATTATGGAGGCGCCATCGGACCGCCGGAGCCCAGTCTTCTGGAAGTCTTGCATGTATGAGAAAAAGAAAGAAAGAAAGAAAAAAAACAGCATACTGCAACTGAAATCGAATCTCTCGACAATCATAAGGAGAAACGTAAGAGTTCAGACAACGCTAAATACCACGAGGGTGAACATCAACAAGAAAGAAGGAAAAATAAGACTAAGAATTAGCCCATACCATCTACCTGCTGATAAAAAAAAAGGACTATGTCAGCTGAATATCATTGAAACAGCATTGTTTTCAATAATAATAATAATAATAATAATAATAATAATAATAATAATAATAATAATAATAATAATAATAATAATAGTAATAATAATAATAATAATAATAATAATAATAATAATAATAATAATGGCAACTTATGTGTACAGTTTTCTGCTATCAGTATAAACTAGAAATTTCGAAGTCTTAAAATTCCGAACATCCCGAAACTAGTCTTTGCAACAGTCGCTAAACCAATCCATTAGCAAATGAATAAATACATAAAAATATAAGTAGAGCAATAACTAAATAAAATAATCGATAATTAAACAAATAGATAAATAAATCCAAAATATGGACTTAAATATTACGGAATTTACCAGTGATAAGCTTACCATCTATAACAAAATGCTTGCGATGAGAAAAAAGAGATTATTATTTAAAATATTTTTCGACACCATAATTTGTATACCTGCTTATACTAAGATTATATTTCTCTAAAGTGAAATGAAATTACTTATTTATCATTACGTAATTCGTCAATTGTTTCTGCTCACATATGAAAAAAAGTAAAACAAATAAGATGTTAACTGGCGCTTAAGCACGTTTCCAAAACTCCTGATAAGAATGATGAATGTTGATGGTCCATTTTAATCATCATGATGGAAGGCCTCCATATCAGCTGATAATAAATAAAATATATGAAAAGGCTTATGAGCGCATTTAACGGGAAAAGATTAAAAACTTTAAAAAGGAAGAGATTGATTTGTGGAGGGAAATCTTTTCTAGTTGGCTGAGCGCCGTTATTTTTGTTTTTTGTTTTTTTTACGTTATTGGTGAAGGTATCGTGGATGAGTTCTTCTTCTTCTTCTTCTTCTTCTTTCTTCTTCTATTCTTCTCTCTCTCTCTCTCTCTCTCTCTCCTCTCTCTCTCTCTCTCTCTCTCCTCTCTCTTTCTCTCTCTCTCTTTAAATATCTTCTTGTATTTCATATTACAAAAAATGAACAAAAAAGAATGTCAAACTAAACCATCCGGAATTCCCCATGCAGTAAAATTTTTGGTTATTTGGGCAGAAGAATTTGACACAAAAGCAACGATAAGTTTTAAATACTTCTCCATTACACTAGCTGCTGAAGATTGATTCCTGGGGAATCTGACTCTCATCAGGAATAGCCAAACAAGAGCTATAGTCAACTTCTTTAACTATAGTGGGTTTTCGTTTCGGCTTTAACACACTAAGCCATTTTCGACATAAAATAGAGGCAAAACACCAAAACAAAAAAGAAAAGAAACTATACTAGTAAAATACGAAATCAAAGAAAGATCACACTCGAGAATAATTTTGCAAACTACCTTAATATTCATAATAAAAAAACTACTCAGGAAAGAAAACAGTGACTTAAAACGAATACAACTCAATGAATTACAATAGCCAGCAAAACAAAGAAAAAAATCATGAGAAACACAAGACTAAGAAACATTTATGTATAAAAGAAAAGGAAAATTACACAATAGTAGATGGATTAGCATAATTACTGGGGAAGCGAGAATTGATAAAAAAATCATAGGTTATAGATAACGGAAAGGAAGGGCTGTCCTTGGTTGAGGTTTGGCTAATTGGTTGGTGGGTATATATAGACTAAAATCCTAAATCCGACAATTTTGAACAAGAACCTACAATTAAATAAAAAAAAAAAAATCCCTTTATACGCATTCCTTGTAGAGCTTTGGCTTAGTTTGTTAAATTAAATACACAGATTCTAAAATCATTAAATCAAACAGTTTTGAATAAGAATCTACTGTTTTAGAATCCCTTAAACTTACTCTTACCTGATTACATCTACTGCAGTGTTCACGGATGGAAGAATGCTGCTTCACTGATAAGTCGCTCCCTGTTCTGTCACTGATCCCTGCACACGGCAGTATCTCCATTTTGTGCGCCTTTATGGAACTAACATACCCAAATAACCCACTTGGTAGCTGGATCATGTATGAATGTAAACAATACCAGAACGAAACAAAAATTCATACAGTTTATCTTTGAAAGGTAATAGAATCTTTATTGTAAAATGATTACTAAAAATTAATCTAAAAGTAATCTGCAGATAAAATCTATCAAAACTGTATTTCAATTCCCTCTCAAGTTGCTTCATTGTTTTACGAATTTAAGGCAGTTTGCAGTAAAAAAGAAACTGGTTTAGGAACTGTAATAACTGGCACTTTAGGACTATGAACGTTTTCCAGAAATAGCCTAATATGTCTAAAGACCAAATTTATTGGATAACCATTATCAGAAGAAATAAGATTACCAAGAATTCCATCGCTTCATGAAACACAGAAATTGGAGCCTAAATTGTTAGCCCCGTTGATTAAAGTATTAATTGATTTAGTTTGAATATATTTGGATAGTGACTGAAAAAAGTGGGGGTTTCCTGTAAACAGAGAATAAATGACCTCTTAGATTTGTCGATGAAAATATCTAAAAATGGCATCTTATTATTCACCTCCCATCTAAAGTAAATTTTATATTTCCATGCTTGCTATTTAGATAATGAAGAAAACCATTAGCTTGGTGTAAATTTTTTTAAATTAAAATAGTAAAATCTGCAAGTCGCTTATAGAGCAAAGGTTCAGGAAACTTTTAGAGGCAACATGTAATGATACATACTTCATGTTTAATGATGAGTTGTATTTACAAGTAGATGGGGTAGCAATGGGGAGCACAATTTCATGTATTTTTGCTAATTTGTTTTTTAGGTTTTCATGAAGGAAAGTGGTTAGAGGATTACTGGTCATATTTTAACTTTTGCTCTATAAGCAATTTATAGATGATACTACTTTAATTTTTGAAAACAAACACCAGGCTAAAAGTTTTCTTCATTACCTAAATAGCAAACAAGAAAATATAAAATTTACTTTAGAAAGGAGGAGAATAATAAGATACTATTTTTATATATTTTTATTGACAAATCTGAGAGTTCATTCTCTGCTTACAGGAAACCCAATTTTTCAGCATTAGGCTTCTGTCTTTTCAGTCCCTGTCATAAAATTTCCAAAGAAAATTCTACAGGGCTTGTAATATATACTCCAATTTCCATTTGTTTCATGAAGGGATGGAATTCTTGGTAAAATATTTCGCAAGTAATAGTTACCCAACCAATTTGGTCTTTAAACATATTAGGCTATTTCTGGAAAACATTTACAGTCCTATAGTGCCAGTTGTTACAATTCCTAAACCAGTTTCTTTTTTTACTGCAAATTCTTAAATTCGTAAATCAATTAAGCAACTTGAAAGGTAATTGAAATACTGCGGTGATAGACTTTATCCGCAGATTACTTTTAGACTAACTTTTAGTGATGATTTTGCTATAAAAAGCCCACTACCTTTCAAAGACAAACTGCTTGGTTTTTGCGTTCAGGTGTTGTTTACTATTATACATACCCCAACTGCCAAGTGGGGTATTTGGGTAGTTCCATAAAGGCTCTTAAAACGAGATACTACCAGCATGCAGGGATCAGTGACAGAACAGGTAGACTTATCAGTGACAGAATAGGTAGAGACTGCAGTAGATGTAATCAGGCAAGAGTAAGTTTGAGGAATTTTAAAACTGTAGATTCTTATTCAAAACTGTTTGATTTAATGATTTTAGAATCTGTGTATATTAACAAACTTAAGCCAAAGCTCTACCTAGGAAAGTGTTCTTTTCCGTCATCTATAAGCTATTGATTTTCTATCCGCTCTCGTTTCCCAGTTATTAGGCTAATTCATCTATTGTGTGATATTTTTTTTTATGTTTCTTAGCCTTGTGTTTTATTTGGTATCTTTCTTTTCTCTTAGGTTTGTTTTTTTAGTTTTGTTTGCTATAGAAATTCACCGAGTTGTATTAGTTTTAAGTCACTATGTTTTCTTTTCTGAGTAGTGTTTTTTTGTTAAGGTTTTTTGTGAAACTATTCTCGATCGTTACTTTTTTTTCATTTGGTACTTTACTGTAAAAAATATTTTCTGTTCCGGTGTTTTGCCTCTATTTTAGGTCGAATTGGCTTAGTGTGTTAAGGCCGAAGCGTCCTAGTGAAATTAAAGATGTTGACATTAGCTCTTGCTTAGGTGTTCCTGATGAGGATCCATTACACTAAAATCGTCTCCCTTGGAAAATGAATTAGTATGTCTTCGCTGCCCTCTTCCAACTTGGTTTGAATTCTGGCGTGAAAACAAGATGCGAACTCGTTCATTTCCTGCTCTGATATGGGATTCTAATGGCTAACTCATCCAAAAGTGTGAGATATATTTGAGTGACCAGGAGGGTCTCTCTCTCTCTCTCTCTCTCTCTCTCTCTCTCTCTCTCTCTCTCTCTCTCTCTCTCTCTATATATATATATATATATATATATATATATATATATATATATATATATATATATATATATATATATATATATATATATATTCTTAAAAAATTACAGTAGATGCACATGACTTTCATAAATAAGCGAATCTCACAGGAAAATGATAGTCAGAAATCCAAGTGCTTTCGTCTTTACTCAGACATTGTCAAGGAGCTAATGAAGTACAATTGGAGAGAAAGGTCTCAGGTACAAAACAGATCAAGAATACCAGATGGTTAATTGTCAAAAGGGTAAAATTAAAAGAGATAATCCAGGATTATCGGATATCACATGGTCACAAACCTAAACAGATTTGACCCTAACCGAAATTACAAAGTTTCTTACAGTCCAAATTATGTAAAAACTGTTGATATTAATTTGTAGCTTATATTTATCTACAACTTTTTTCATTATAAAAGCATCAAGTTTAAATAAACCAAGACTTAAATTTTGAACATTTCTATTATTTGACTTGATGAAACAAGATTCAATAATATTCCTTCTAACTGTGTCATTACATGGGATTAAGGCTCATGCTTGACTCCAGTTGATAGGATGGTCTAAATTTCTCATGTGTCTAAATCTCTCGATATTTGCCCAGTTCTCACAGAATATTGATGCTGTTTGAGACGTTGTGAGAGATTTACCGGTCTGTCCGTAATTGACTTTATCACACTTTTGCAAGGAATTCCATATATGCAGCCTGGAAGATCTTTAGGAGAATTTTTGATTACTAAACTCTTGACATTAATATTACTGAAAACAACATTTATGTAAAAGCTTTGAAATTCTAGGAATATCTAAAAAACCTTTTATCATAATGTAATTTTAGAATGTTATGCTTACTAAATTCAAGTTTGTCATTAGTTGAATAAAAATGTTTTTCTAGCTCTTTTCCATGCCACATCTACAAAAGTCCTTGGGTATTCAAGTTTCAATGCATATCATAAAATAGTTTTAATTTCAGCGTCAATAAACTGCGGGCTACAGACACGTAAAAGCCCTTAGGAAAATCCCAGAAAAAACAGAGAATTTACCATTTTGATGGTGATTGGAGTAGTAATGGACAAAAGAGGCAATGTTAGTTGATTTTCGAAAGACTGAAAAGGTGAAATTTCTATCATTTCTATGGACAGTTACATCAAGAAAATTCAAATTATAATTTCTTTCTTCCTCTACAGTAAATTTTATAGAAGGGACTAAATTATTGAGATTATTAAGGAATTCCTGGAGATTTTCGTGAACTGGCCAAATACAGAAGATATCATCCACATCAAAACATCAAAACTAACCATATTAATATCAAAATTCAAATTTAAACTATTCAATTTGTTTATAAAATCAACATTGTCTTTAACATTCGTGTTATAAATGTTTCCTACCAAAGGAGTAAGAATTTTTACAAGCCATTTAGATAAATTATACGTAACTGAGCCCACTGACCTTATTGGTATGATAGGGTTATTGATTTTATGTGTCTTGACTAAACCATACATATAAGGTAGGGAGGCGCATTGCGGTGTAAACTGTTTAATTAAATGGTCCAAGCCCTTCAAAATGGATTTAATTTGTATATTAAAATGAGAGTTCACTGTCTGTGTAGGGTCAAACCTCAGTTTCGTATAAGTATCAGTATCATTTAGGAATGTCATTATTTTACTTATATAGTCACTTTTATTCATTATTACCACTGCATTAGATTTATCTGCTTTTGTCACTTTCACTTTTTCGTCTTCTTTAATTTTCTTAAAAGCCTGGAGAAATCTCACGGGTACATTAGGGGAGAAGCTTTACTTATGCACCATACACAATACCTTTACAAATATTGATATCATCAGGGCATAGGTTTTGATTAAATTTCTCTAAATAACAACAGGATTTTGAGATGTCGACACAGTCCAGGTTACCATTAAATACACCGCACTATCCACTGGTTTGTCTGATAAATTAATCATGAATTCCACGTTGGCATGCTTAGTCCAGTCGCTTTCAGCAATAAGATTCTTTAATTTGTGTTGTTTCTCTTTTAGCCTTGATGATGTAAATATGTGTTACTAAACGCGTCGGCAATAGATGTACTATAACCTGATGACCGGCTATCTCCTTGTCACCCTGTCCTTCCATATGCTGTGGCCTGCTTTTCGCCAACGTTTTCTGTCATATATATATATATTATATATATATATAGATATATATATATATATAGTATATATATATATATATATATATATAGGTATATATGTATATATATATATATATATATATATATATATATATATATATATATATATATATTATATATTATATATATATATATATATATATATTATATATATATATAGAAGAATCATAGGGGTAGCAGACCCGACCAACATCCAGGTTGAAGAGGTAAAGGCATGTCCTTTCATAGATATATATATATATATATATATATATATATATATATATATATATATATATATATATATATATATATTTATATATATATATATATATATATTCGTATATTCGTATATTCGTCTGTGAGCATATGTATAAAGCCCCCAACGAAAATACGTGGCACAGAAACATTTGATGGGCGCAAAATATGAAAAGGGACAAATATGCACGACAGATAAATCGAAACTGAACACGGAGATAAATTTTAGAAACGTGTATTTGTCAGCAGCATCCATAAACGAATATTTTGAGTGTAATGCGAGCTTTGACGAATATCTGAATTTAGCTTTTGTATACAATTTGTAGCTCTACGCTCTTGAAATTTTCCATTGGAATTACATATTTATATCTGTAAATAATTTTGTTGGAAATTATGCCATTGATCGTATTGATGCTCTCTTAGTTTTTTATGTACATTTCTAAAAACTAACGTGAGTTCATAGATTATTCCTCTTAATATTTGAAGTGACATTGACAGAGTTTATAATCAAATTCTACTCGGCACAGAAAGATTAAACTCTCTATGAAAGTGAATTTAAAGAGATAATCATTAAGAACCATCAGAGGATACAAATATGGTAAATTGGACAGCCATAAAATTGATGGTAAAATTATCAGGAGTTTGGCAGATAGACTTAATAAACAAAGTACATCAATATGGCGGCATCAGTTCACACTGAAATGCATTCTCTCCGTGTCTGACATTTTCTGAGGATTGGAAATTGAAACTTAGAATTCAAAGAGTAAGAAAACATTAGGCATATGGCAAGGCGTCGTCCTAGAACTCCAAGCAAGCTACATTCTGCTTGACGCAAGTTTCAAAGACCTAGGAAAATTACAATGGCTAAAATATTTCAATGAATGAGGGAACCCAGTGACAGGGTGTGAATACAATGAAAAAAGACTATGGTTACTGCCAAAATCATGCTCAAACTTCCCAACTGTAGATAAACCCTCTGTGAAGAAATCTTCAGTCAAGTCAGCGGTTTCATAACTCTCCATAGAAGGTTAACCAATGAAGTAACGTAAAAATTCTTGCATTGGCGACATACGCACTTGTCTTACCGCTAATATTACACCAAACTAATTACCCTCCAATTTAACATTTATGCTTACAATTTACTTACATCATAGTTTTAATCACTCAGAATCATTTACTTTTTCGTATGATGTATCCAGGAAATTCATCATATTTCCTTTTTATCTCATACAGCATTTTTTCTTTACTTTGAAATTTCCCACATAGCCTTTAAGCCAACAACGTTCTTCCTCTATCAGTACTTTGGTAACTTGTTTGACTGTCTCAATTAAAATCTCATAAGGCTTCCTTTGTATACTAAGTGTATCCACATAATTCTTAGTGACCTCCATCACATTCTTTCTGGATATTTCCCTCATCCCAACAACCTTATACTATCTGGTCAACCACTCAATTATACTTTTACCACAGTAATGTAGCCTCTCATTTATTATCCATATTACCAATACTGTACTGCACCCTCTCATTTGTAATCCATACTGTCACCAAAGTACTGGCTACCTCTCACTTGTCCTCTCTTTCACCACTGTAGAGAAGCAGCCTATCCTACTTTCACCTCTGGACTGAAGCTTTTCACTTGTAATCATCATTTTCGCCACCATAATGCAGTCTTGTATTTATAACCAACATTATGATTACTGTATTGCAGCCTCTCACTTGAAATCCCACCAAGCTCTAGTACCTTTTCTTTATTAAATCTTTAATTGCCCACCATACATCCTAAATAGTCAGTTCCATAATCTTTCTCAAACTTACTATAAGGACTACCACTCTTGCATCATTCCGCTCTGCCTCTCTCAAATCTACCATATTGAACGAATCTTCACAATAAACACACCAATGTACTAGGACAATTTTGATATCCCTCTTCCTTTAATCCTCTGTAGAACAATTTCGTATCCTCACTCACCTTTTCCTTTTTTCCTATAGTCTAGTAGATTAGGAAAAAATCATGCACTTTTTGAACAGATTATCAAAATTTGCTCCTGGAAGACTTTTTGATGCTCTTTCTAATAAGATGAGGAGATAAGTGATCTGAGCACTCCATGACCCCAAAAAGTGACATTTTTCAAAATGGCCGCCTAAAATAGACCTATGCCTATAACTTCTGTTGTAAGTCAGGTAGAAACAAGATTTTAGTAGCTTTACCTATATTGATCAATGTGTCCTATCACGTGCTGCTACCAGAAGTCCAACATGTGTGGCATTCATCTTGGAAATCCAAGATGGCTGCCCTGAAGTTACCTTTATGTATAAATTCGTTGGTAGGAGAGACGGAAATATGATCTAGGTGTCCAAACCTGTGTTCTAATGTGTGACCTGTCTTCCAGGTAACTCAAAAATTAAAATATATGTGGCAGCCATTTTGAAAATTCAATATGGCTGCCTCCAAATTAAACTTTTGTGCATACATTGATGATAGAACCTTCATGGTTTTGCATGATTTCCTGAGTAAACCATATAGAAGGGTTGTGCTTTATGTTTTCAGGTGTGTCATCCATCTCTTGTCTTATATCCTGTCTGTATATCCATATGTCCTTCTGACTGGCTGTCTGTCTGTCTATCTGTTTTTGTATATGTCTTTCAATCTGTTTAAACATCTAATTCCTGTTTCATTTTATTTCAGGTGCATAAATATCAAATACAATTATATAGCCAAACCCTTCATGAAGCAATCGCCCTGAATGTTGTACATACATGTATATAGACTAGTGGTGGTGGTAGTTGTAGTTGCTAACAGTTTAACCATAGAAAATGTCTGAAATGTGCATGCAAGTAGATCCAGTGGAAGGAGCTGCCATGCAGAAAAACTGCTAAAACCTCAACAGATGGACATTATGTATTTTATGCCAGGTTATGAAACCAAATGAGAAACTTAAACTCCCAGGTGGTAAAACACAACGAAGAGACAGTGAATGTAGTTACAAAAGGTTAGCAGAAAATATATATGAATTTGAACAACTTGGATGTGTTCCATTGGACATCGACATTAAAGACTGGACAATGGCAAAGGAATTGAAGCAACGCTACAAGAAAATGATGCCAAGTTTCACAAGTCATGTGAAGGCCTTTTCAACAACCAGAAGCTACAGAGGGCTAAAGAAAAGAAAGCAAAAGCAGGAGGTTGGCTGTCAACCAAGCCCAGCAAAAAAGAAGCTTAGATTAAGCAGTGACAGCATGCCAAAAGCAGAGTTATCCTTCTTCTGTGAGAAAGATGAGAGTGAAGCACCTTTGATCAAAGCAATGTCACTAATGTTGATCACAGAGTCCGAGAGTATGCTCATATACTACAAGACAGAAAACTTTTCGGCAAACTTTCTGCTGGAGATTTGCCAGCTCGTGATGCTGTTTATCACCACAAATGCATGACAGAGTTTGTACACAAAGTTAGGGAAAAGAAGAATATTGATGACAGTGGAACAAAAGATGCTTTCAACACTGGGGTGGGGCTAGTTCTAAGTGAATTGGTTTCACACATAGAAGAACAGACAGGTGAATCACTTCCAGTATTTAAACTTGCAGACCTAGGGAAAATGTATGATGCAAGAATGGCTAAAATAGATCCAACATATACCCAAAAGGTGCATACGACTAGACTTAAAGAAAAGTTGTTAGCTCTTATTCCAGACCTCAGGGCCCATAGTGAGGGAAGAGATATAATATTGATGTTTGACAGAGATATTGGAAAGGCTATCCGCATTGCTTGTACATATGCTGATGAGGAAGTATTCGATTGATGCATGCAGCTAAAATAGTTTGCAGAGATATACTTTCCCATGAATACTCATTTGATGGTTACTTTGAGCCAGGATGTGAAAAGAATGTGGTCCCAAGAAGTCTTCTTGTCCTTGTAAAGATGATATTACAAGGACCTTGTATCAAAGATCAACAATGTGATGATGATGCTATGACCAAAATAGCCCTTTGTCTGTCACAGCTACTGATTTTTAATACGAAGAACACCTCAAGAGAAGCTTCATCTACAAGACATCAGAAAGTGCAGAGAGACACCATTTTCGATCTATGCAGCCCTACTCATCCATGCAAAAACTCGACAAAGAAGTCTTGTTGATACTTTGTTTTAGTCATGGACTCTGTATATCATATGAACGCACTCAAGAGCTCTCAACAGCTCTTGCCAATGGTGTCATCAAGCAGTTTGAACAAGATGGATGTGTCTGTCCTACAACTCTAAGAAAGGGCATATTCACTGTTGGGGCAGTGGACAACATCCACCATAACACTTGTCTTCCTCAAGAACATCAAAGGATTCATTTCATGGAACAGCTGTTTCCATAATTCAGTTTCACCTAACTGTATCTAATCCTGGAACTGAAAGAACCAAAATCTGTATTGAACCAAACCAAGGTAAATTGCTACCATTGCCAGATGATTACTCAGAGATTCCTCCACTGGAAATGCCCAGTTCAGAGCCAATGGTTCCAAGACAAGGAGAGGTGAAACCAAAGCTCAAAAATATTGCCAATATGGCAAAAGAACAAGAAGACCTCTGGCTTGAAACAGTTGGTGAGAAATTGGAAAAGGACAAACTTGATCCAGATGACCATGTTTCATGGGCAGCCTACCACGCAAGTAGGCTAACAACAGAACAAATAAGACCACCTTCTCCTATAGATCTACTTCCACTATTCACAGAGCAGGCCCACACTGCAGCTATGATTTCACATTCTATGGAACTGGTAACAAAGGCCACTGCAAATCTCAACCCAGGCCAGGTCCCTGTAATCACAGTGGACCAACCATTGTTTGCTATTGCAAAAAGAATCCAGTGGGCATTTCCAGAGAGGTTTGGTGAGAGCAAAATTGTTATCATGATGGGGGGACTGCACATTGAAATGAATGTAATGAAGCTGTTGGGAGATCTTCTTGATGGAAGTGGATGGAGCAGTATTGTAGTCCAGGCTGGTGTTACCACTTCAGGGCGTGCAGAAGCTATTCTAAAAGGCTCACATGTGACCAGGTCACGCTATTTGCATCAAGTTACATCTGCTGCATTACATATACTGAAGAAGAAGCATATGCATCCTACCTATCATCACTTGCTCCATATGAAGTGCCAATGTCTTTCCACATGTGGGTTGATTCAAGAGTCAAGAGTACACCTCAGTTTCAGTACTGGAATATGGTGCAGGAGTTGGAGCTACTTGCATTGCAGTATATCCGTTCTCTACATGAAGGCAATTATTTTGATCTCTATGTTGAGTGCCTTGGACAGCTAGTTCATTGGATGTTTTCCATGCAACTATGCCCGCTGGCTTCCCATTCACATTAGAGACATGGTACAGCTACCAGAGAAGTGTCCAACAAACCGACGTCCAATTCAAGCAAGGTCATTTTGTTGTACAGAGGTCAGATCACCTGTTTTCTCTCATGGCCTTGGACCAAGCGCACAAGCAAATGAATGCCAAAATCAAAGGAGATGGCGGTATCATAGGTCTGACGGAGAACTCAGCTGCCATGCAAAAGTGGGCTACTGCAGGACCAGAGGTTGTTAGAATCACTGAGGAGTTTGAAAAACTCATTCCAGCTTTCAAATCAAGAAAGGGTACGTCTGCATCATGATCAAGGACCATCAACGCAGGCAAAGTTTGCTGAGGATGTGAGAGCAATAGTAAATACCTTTCAGAAACTTGAAAATCCTTTCAATGAAGAAAGCCAAGACCTCATAGCACTTGATACAAAGAAGTCATGCCCAAAGAAGTAGTTTTGTCTATCAGTCTATCAATACTATAGGAAAGGCACAATATGAAACCTTTGTTGAGGACAGACTTGTAAAAGGCTCAGCACTTCTCACTGAATTATATACCCAAGAATAATGTGCCTTTATTCCAGAGAAAACGAGTCAGGGCAGTTTCAAGAAACAGGTTTCAAATATCTGCCCTTAAAAGCAATGTTGAGCTATTTTCACGGATGTACATTGCTTGTCAAACCAGAGAAGGGAACATGGATGAATTTTTCAGACATGAAACCAGGCTGTCCCACCTGCTGATATGGGAGGATTAAGGGCATGTACCAAGTCTGATCTCATCGGATGCCTGCATCAGCAAACCTCTGCCATACAGGAAATTCCTTCTTCAACTGCCAAAATCTTAGACGTTCAGTTGTGGTAAACATGCTGGCACAAAAGGCTGTGCAACCTTTGTAGAGTACGCAGACCAAGTTTTCCTGCCATACATACAGAAGAACCTTGAGGTAGCAAGTCGACTGGACATTGTTTGGGACAGATATTCCAAGGAAAGTCTCAAGAGTTTTGCAAGACAGAAAAGAGGGGTCAGGAAGTCGCATACAAGTCCAAGCGGGAACACCTATTCCAACTAACTGGCAGAGTTTTTTGCGTGTAGAAGATAACAAAACAGATTTGTACCATTTCTTGGCCAAATATATTGCCGATCATCCGTTCCCGGGTAAAACTGTATACAGCACACTGGACACTGAAGTTGTGCCTGATGTTGGAGAAAACACGCCCAACACCCTCTATCCAAGTAATCATGAGGAGGCTGACACCAGGCTACTTCTGCATGCCCAACACTGTGCTCAACAGGACCATAAGACAGTTCTTATACGAACTGTGGATACAGATGTGGTGGTACTTCTGTATCTACATTTCACCAGCTGCCACTAGAACAGCTTTGGATTGCCTTTGGAAAGAAAAAATCATTTAAAGTGATTCCGGTGCACAAAATTGCAAATGATCTTGGGGAACAGAAGTCAAAAGCTCTCACATTCTTCCATGCACTTACAGGGTGTGACACCTGCTCATCCTTTGGAAACATAGGAAAAAGAACAGCATGGAATGTATGGTCAGCCTATCCACAGGCAACAGAAGCCTTTGTAAACCTCTCAAAGCCTATTGGAGATATATCAGATGATGATTTCCAACTGGTGCAACGTTATGTTGTCCTACTGTATGATCGCACCAGTGAATGTCAAAAAGTCAATGAATTACGAAAGGCTTTGTTTGCCAAAGGTAGACAGCTGGATCGTATCCCTCCAACAGAAGCTGCCCTGAGAGAACATGTAAGACGAGCAACCTTCCAAGGGGGTCAGGTATTTCAACTTCGCATTTCATTATTATTATGGCATTATACATATTTATTCGTCCTTTTGACTTATTTTAAACTTATGTTATTGGTTAAAGGCATTTACACCTCTCATTAGTCTTATTTTTTGTGTTCTACAATATTAAATGGTAACTTATTATTTATCCTATTTTTTAGGTATGGGGACAGTCTCTGGTTTGCAATGCAACAGATCCCATCACCTGAGCAATGGGGATGGAGCAAGGTGAATGATGAATGGTTACCCTATTGGACTTCTCTTCCAGAGGCAGCAAAATCCTGTCAAGAGCTGATAAAATGTGGTTGCAAGAAATCGTGCAGGCCTCCATGCAAGTGTTCTCTGGTTACACTGCCATGTACTGAACTCTGTTATTGTAGAGGAGCCTGCTGAGCAAATGACTACATCAGGAGAAGTTTGATAACTTTGGACATGGGCTTGTCATTGCCTGTTACACCTGTTTTGGACTAGTTTTAATATCATGTTTGCATAATGTTATAGATGCTGTAGATTTACTCCTTTTGACAGTATTCACAGTGTTTGTCATTGGTTAAACAAATTATGTTCCATGCACAAATAGTACATGTAGTTAAAAGATCATTTTTCTCAGGTTTATAGTTTGTGATGAGGACAATGTAACTTTGATGATGTATTAAGAGAAATCTAATTAAGTTTAGTCATTATAGATATATTACTATTTCAAACTATATACTGTATTATTATGATTGTGGTGTGAGTAAACAAGATGAATACTCAAATGTGATATAACTATTTTTGAGAAATGCATTTTACTATAGCTTCAAACACTTTACATATGCCTAAAGATTAAATTTTTTTCTGATGCATCTATTACTGTGTTAAATTGTTGGCTGCACTTTTGACTGTCTATGGAACACTTGTAATGCACCTCAGAAAAATCCTTTTTGTCATTAATATGTTGGATGCACTCTTTGAGACATTTTCCCCAAGATCAAGCTTGTACATTTATTAAATTATTAAATTAAATGTTATAAAATGTTGACTTGTTGGCAGCCATCTTGAAAGGTGTTCTATTTATTATTTTTGGTAAAAAACAGTGCATTATGGCCATTGTACTTCAAAAAGTATCAAGATAATTAATCATATTACCTAGAAAAACAAACATCGGGGCAAAAATTTTAAAAAGTGGCAAATATAAGGCGGCCATTTTGAAAAATGTCATTTTTCAGGGTCACAGAGTGCTCAGATCACTTGTCTCCTCATCTTATTGGAAAGACCACATAAAAAAAATCTCCTAGAAACCAAATTTTGGTAATCTGTTCAAAAAGTGCACAATTCCTACTAGTTTTTGACCTAATCCACTAGACTGATATTACTTTTTTTCTAATAAACTCAATCGTTTTAATTACATTTATATCCAAAGCTTCACCCCCTCCTTTCCAATTTAGAATTCTGTCTATCTCAACTCGCTTCAACCAAGGAAAGGTCACATATACCTTCACTTCCTACTCTATACCAGCGTTCAATCTACCAAGCTCTTTTACTTGATATTTACCATTTCCAAAGACGTATAGTTGTATCCGTTTTTGAAAACCATGTAGATCTACGAATCAAGCATTGATCCAAACATATTTTTACAGTAGTCTCTTCTTTTTATTTAATCCATGAACTTCATATTTATCAATAATGCAAACTCTTCTGCGATATTTAAATCATCCATAAAATCATCACTACAATAACTTTTCATATTTGTTTGGGCCCACACACTGACCTGGCCCATACAATCTTTGAATTAGTCCATTTAATCTTTCATCTTTCCTTTTATTTTTCCAGTAAAAGTACTCACCATTCCAAACTCTACATCTTTCAACTATTACAAGAATAATCACTCTTTATCTTTCTCCATTAATTAATGTACAAACTTTACTTTCATATTTGTCCCGCAAAATACAAAAATCCATGAAATGGTCTTTACATAAGCATTATTTCTTCTGCAATACATACACGAACATTAAAACAGTCATGATTTACTTTTTTATTTGATTTTTATTTTATTCATATATATATTTTTACAATGAAATATCACACCATAAGAGTGGCTAGAAAGCAATTTGTTTATTTGTCCCGTTATCCACCATGGACTCCACAACTCATAGTAAGATCAATTGCACTAGATACTATCAAAACCCATAATTGGCAAAACAGAATCGCGGTCGACATAAAATTTTATTAGCATGCGACAGTATAGACTAAATACTATGCAAAACGTCTTGTTTAGACTTAGTATTGACAAACATATAAAATAATTTGAGAGAATTATAACTCAATCACTTTTGAGAGTTGTAGTTGAGAATAAAGTCACATTTAAAATCACCACAATAGCAAAGTTATTCATCAGTGTAAAATAACAGCAACAAAACCCGAGTGTATAGAAAGGGAAGCATAAAAAAGGAAAGAAAAAAACTTACATGAGGCTTGAAAGGAAAATTAAGATTGCTTTGAGAAATACGATTAATACATTTAACGGACGTGATTCACAGGAAGGGGAAGTGAAACTTCAACAACTACAGAAAAAGGACCAACGAATCATTATAGAAGTTGTGGATTGCTTCGATGGCCAGTCACTCGACCACGAGGTAACCGTGTTACTTTGGAATTGAAACTAAATTGAGTCAAAGCAGTCCACATAGGACCCATGTATATATAACCTGACTTGAAACAACTTACACTTAAATATAATTTTGTTAGCCTGATTAATGGATAGTGCATACTAAGTTGCAAAGTTGCTATGATGGTTGTCCCTTTATCTTGCAACAAGACAATATCTCTAGTGATAAGAGACCAATTTTAGTAGAATTACCTTGGGAAAATGTGATGTTTCTCCACCAGACGTCTGTGCGTGCGTGTCAAGATAATAGATTATTGGTCACATAACGTAACATTACGTGCACTGACTAGACACATTTCCCTTCCCAGCAGGATATCGAAGGTAAGTTTGAAAGAGAAGATTTAATTTCATTTTGCCTTCCAGTGGGAATCCATCCACAATTTATCATCAATTCTAATGGATGTTAGTGTGGATGAAAGAAGAATTCTATCAAGGAAATATGTTTACACAATCGAGGGCTTGAAATAAATTATTTAAACTCAGCTACTTCCACTAAATGCTAAAAGTGGCAAAATTTCTTTGTAGTTGGAAAACATACTTGCACATATATCAAGACAATGAAACTTGAATGTACTCTACAACTTCCTGTGATGCTTATAATCTGTCTACGATTCTGCATATCATTAGTACATCCTTCATCATATGTTGACATAGTTTATTTTGATTGTTAATCAACATGTTCATTAAAATGTACAGCAAAGCTACAGTTTTTGAATTTTCACAAATATTTTTTGGGTGCTCCGGATGAGCTCGACCCACGCACCTTAAACAGGGGTGGGTACCAATATAGTGAAACCTATCCAGGTTTTTTTTTTCAAACTTTCTATCTGAACTTTTAATTAATGAATGTGCTTTTAATTTCTCCTGGTGTTTTGTCAATTGTTAGTGTATTTTTATTTATGTGTGAAGTTTCAGTTTTCATTTTAACTAGTTTGTAAAAGATTTTTAGACAATTTTCAAATTAATTTGATTTGTATTGGTCATTATTTATTTTACAGACCCTGAGGATGCATTCTGCTGAATGCGAAATACGTTGGTTGGAATAAATTGTAATACTTTGCCATGCTTGTTCCTGCTCACGCTCCCTGTGCATATTATCACTTTGGCTGACTCACCTGCTTTCTCCGTTCATATAAACTGTGTGTAATATATATATATATATATATATATATATATATATATATATATATATATATATATATATATATATATATGTGTGTGTGTGTGTGTGTGTGTGTGTGTGTGTGTGTGTGTGTGTGTGTGTGTGTGTGTGTGGGTACATATGTAACTTCCAAAGCTTGACTTGCAATGCCCGGATGTGAGATTCAAATACTTCCATTTTCCCACCATAACCCACAAGTTTCTGTCTCCATCTTTTACTAGGAGCCTGAATTTGCATTCCTCTTCAAAAGGCAAAAGCAAAAATCTTTTGTCTTCTCCTTTTTCTCCTTTTCTTTTTTTGGGTAAAAGAGAGAATCCGTTCCATGTCCTTAGCCTCGGGGACATTCTGCTAACCTCGACCCAGACATCAGGGAACAATGCTAATATGCATTAAGTTTACCGTTATTGTTAGCTTACCTGCGACGTGCAGTGTTTTTGTTTTTGAAGACCTGCCACCAATTTATTTTGGAGAGTGAGAGAGAGAGAGAGAGAGAGAGAGAGAGAGAGAGAGAGAGAGAGAGAGAGAATATCTTTGAGGTGCCTAGTTAAATATGAATATATATTTTTCTAAATCAAGGCTGATGGCTCCTGCAATGGATGCTATTCTGATTGATTAAAGGGAGACCAATCAGACCTGATTAGATATAAGAAAAGAAGGAGGGTGTCGGCTGAAGGCCAAATACAAGTTAAGTGAAAAATCGTAAGGAAACTCAGAGTTGAATTTACTAGGGAATGTGTTTACACCGTTATGTTACTCTATTGATTTTAAGGCGCCAATAAGGTCGATAATGATCCTCACATAAAGCCAAATACTGGATTAATTGCTAGGAGCAATGAGCACCTGGCCAGGACACGTATGATGATTTGCAGCGTGCAATTTCTGGGCCCAGAGCAAAAGGACAAGGAAAATTCACCTTCGCAATACGTGTGCGGCAGGAGAGGGGGTGTGGGGAGGGGCGGGGGGCGGGGTGTTCGAATATGAGCTTAAAATAAATAGTAAGTTTGCTCAGAGGGCAAAGACTTAATTACTGCTCAAAACGTTACTGTACTGAAAAGGGTGGGGGATTGGAGACAACTACTTTTCTAAGGAACCACAGCTCCTAATCAAAGTATCTTTTTATGAGAAACCACAGTCATGGGATGAATGAATTGCTATGGAGGGTTGCACAACCATTGTTAAAAGGGAGAAAAATGAAATAAAAGTAGATTGCCACCAAAATTTCCATACTCTACCTTTTCATCCAGGGATATTGCTTCGTAGGAGTGTAGACGAAGTCGACTTCTTCAAGGCTTTAGTAAGGGCAAGGAGCTGCCACGCTGGGGTACACAGAACCGGAGTCAAAGGGGGGAAGGGGAAGGAGCTCGTAAGCCTTTTAGGCTCTGAATTTGGGAGCCGCTAGTGTCGCTGTGAGAAGGATCCCTCTCGTCGAATATCTGACCTGGCTGAACTAGCAGGTCTTAGGAGCCAACATCCTGGTGAAACTGCAAAATACGGAAGGCGGCAGCGAGAGACAGAACGAAAGACACTTGGAATGTGTAAGAGGAGATAAAAGGAGGATCAGAGGCTGGCTCTTTAGTAAATCTTACATTTTACATGGGGAAGCAGAGGGGAGTCATAATACCTCCCCTTCTCAAGAGTCATTTAAACCCTAAACGAGGAAATGGCGCGAAAGAAAAAACTTTGCTTTTGTCATGAGATAATTCTCTTTCTCTCTCCTCTGAGGCACTTAAACTACTGTAATTTGTTATTTCCCTTTAACACTAACATTACTCTTATTGACTCGCAACCACGAGTTAGTTATAAGTATGACAATTTGCCCTTGGTCTTGTAAACGATATACTCTTCCCATTAATAATTTCTAAATTTCCTCTCAGGAAACTCCATTATGTATAAGTGAACACAAACAAAAAGGAAAGGAAAACTAATTATAATAAATTGAAAATTATACTAAATATTATCTTGCCCAGACATATTCTCAAAGTTAGCTAATAAGTTTAACAATTATTTTAAAGAAATATAGAATAACAAATTGTAAAATAAAAGTAAGTATATAAAGGTATTTTACTCATCTTTACTTACTCTAACTTTATTCTAGGTTTTGATGATAACTTAGTTCTATCGAATATGAACACTATTTCAGCGTAAAAATTTCATGCGGTTAATTTGCCCTGATGGGATATTACAAACGAGCGTCTGCAAAGGTGTTAGGTTACCTGCGATTACGTAATATAATTCTAACCCTGTGCCAGGCGGGCAGAGACAATCAATAAAATAGGAGAGAACTAAATAGTGACCCTTGTCGATAATAAAATAACATAAATAATAGAATATTGGGGATTACAGAGTACACACTTAAATACAAGATTAATGCAACAAAATAAGATAAAAAAAATTAAAGAAGCATTGCTTTAATAATATCGCCTTATTAGGCTAAGTAAAAATATTTCCTGGTGGCTCATGTGTGTATTAATACCCCTTTAATTAATATGGTGCCAGAGGTGGCACTTAGTATGGGAAGTCTGGGGACTTCTTAAAGGGCATCGTTAGAAGCTTGCTAATGCCATTATAATTATTCTCAATGACTTTTCAAATTCCCAATGCCAGATCCGCTGGCAAATGGGTGCCTACTAAGCAAAGCATACAATAGAAAGAAGTGCCTAAGAGGTGACGATGAAGAAAGAACGAAATTAGAAAGAAGAGGGTGCATAAAGTACAAAATAAGAACAGTAGCAAAACAGGGAGAAGTAGGAAGTAGGAGTAGCAGAATCGGGCATTCTCTTCTGGATGGAGAAGGGCCGGAATTATTTAAAAGGAGATATGGCAAGGTGCCAGGGCACTAGTGTGGAGAGGGCGTATGGGTTCCTCAAAGGTAGCTGGAATCCTCGGCATCCTCAACCTCTCTTCCTTCAACCTCTCCGAGGTTGGTTTGACGACGCCATGGCGGAGACTCTAAGGACGGAAGTCCGTTGAAGGTGCTGCGATAGCGTCGGCCCTGACTGCTGCGACAGTAGTAATAATGGCATGTGCCCCAGTGCCTAGCACTGCTTGACTCGGTTGCAGACGTTCTTCAGCCAACTGAGGGTTGGCAGAGTCCTTATGCTCGGACTGGTTAGCTGCTGACGGAGGGGAAGAGGAGGAGGTTGTTATGGGCTCTCAATTTGACGTGACCAACTCCAGGGAAATTTGTGAGGCCATGCCGTTGGTGGAGCTTCTGCTACGGTCAGGTATGTCCTGGGGAATTCCAAGTGGAATTGGCTCTTTTTGTGACTTCTGGCGTCGGTAGTGGGGTCGAGCCAGCTGCGGCGGTGAAGTAGCCTGGACGAGGAGCATTTAGATGAAAACTAGACTCTTGCCTTGGTACTGGCACTGAGGCTGTTCCTGGCGGAGTAGGAGGATTCAGATATGGCTCATCGCACATAGGGGCAGAGGGGGGCCTGACCTAATCCCTTCAAATGGCACTGTGCTGTGCAAGAGCATGTCCAGGAAGACTGCAGAAGTGGTCGGGAGCGAGGTTAGGGCAGGTGTCCTAAGACAGTTCAAAATTAGGAGTAATGTCTTTGCCTAACAAGATATCATAATAGCCAGGAATGTATGTACCCACTGCCAGAGTACATATTTTTGAATGGTGTGATTGTGTGATCCTTAACCGGACGGTTGGAAGGAACATTTTAATATGATTGAGGCTTTCAATAGCAATTAAATTATGCCTCTCAATCCTCGCTCCAGGAGGAACTTTACCTACCCTAATTACCGTGAGCTGTGCACCAGAGTCATCAATGCTCGGACCGGTGTGTTTGGATAGTGACTCTAGGAGGTGCAACAAATATGGGGCCCTGAGCTGGGGGGCTTAGGGTGGATGGGTCCATCACTGCCATGGCAATGGCGGGTGTAGTGGCCCGTCTGGAGCAATGAGCCTATGAAGAGGTGTGTCCATGCACTTTGTACAAGTCACAAAAGTTCCTGCTATAATGAGGCTTTGGCCGGTTATTCCTCTGCCAGTGGCCGTTACTCTGTTGTTTTGGTGATGTCCATTCTAAAAGGGAGAGGGAACCGACTGAGGAAGATCTGGTTTAGTGAGGCATTGCTCGGAAGAATTCCCAGGTTTATCACAATGCCCACACACGGGCATATGCGGCTGATCATTTTGACGGTTATATATATATATATATATATATATATATATATATATATATATATATATATATATATATATATATGTAGATATATATATATATATATATATATATATATATATATATATATATATATATATATATATATATGTGTGTGTGTGTGTGTGTGTGTGTGTGTGTGTGTGTGTGTGTGTGTGCAGAATCTACTTAGCACGATATTTTTGGGCACATACACTACCAGGTGTGGTCATTCCACAAAGGTAAAAAAGTTCAAATAAGATGAAAACTCTTTAAGAGCTCCATCAAGTGAACGAATGATCCTCAAACAACTTTTCTATGACCCTCTTTATTTTGATAAGGGAAACTTTTTTTCCGCGGTTACTTCCAAAGATTTATCTTATTCAATGTACTGTTTTAGGAATGACATTGTCTCCTTGAGTACATGAGAATGTGAAGCTCAGGTAGGTAAATAAGAGAGAGAGAGAGAGAGAGAGAGAGAGAGAGAGAGAGAGAGAGAGAGTTATTGCTTAAAGCAAGGACATCCTCATTGTTCTATTCATCATCTGCAAGGGGAATAAAGTATGATTTAAACGCCAGTGAAGATTTGAGGAGTAGAATCTAGAAACGAAAATAAAAGGAAAGAGTAAAACTAAAAGCCAGCTACACAGCCAGCGGCTTAAAAGGATCTAAGGATTCTCGAAAGCTTTCGTTCGTAATCCAAAACTTTTCGTTTTCAGTCACACTGCCTCACCCTTCTCAATATTAATGGTGCTTACTTTCTCGACCGGTTCGTCTGGCTATTTTAAAGGGATCCAGCGTCCAGGGTTGAAAGCTGGTAAAAATTGACACTTGTGAAGGGTACTCTTCAATATTTTTATCTTAATTTTAATAATGTCAAAGAGTATTATTATTATTATTATTATTATTATTATTATTATTATTATTATTATTATTATTATTATTATTATTATTATTATTATTCATCTGCTTGTGGTGAAATTGATTGGCTTTTAAATCTTTCTCAAATATCAATGAACTTGACTACTTTTTATCTTGAAAGTTAATTTGAAGGTCCCTAATTCTCAGAAACTATCACAATTACGGCTCCAAGATCTCCAGAACTCTCCAAGATCTTCAGAACTCTAAACTAAGCGTCGATGTTTTTTTTCTCTACTTTTACTCATATTTTAATGTCAAAAGTAAAGGTAATAATCAAAATTTAGTTTTCTCTCATTATCATGAATGGTGGTGTAAAGGTACCGGATGATCTGGTGATTATTCTTTTAGTATCTTTACTAATTTCTTGTCAGTGTTTCAGGTCATTTTAAGAAGTTAACATATTTCTTCTCTGAAACTGATGAAAAACAGAGTGGTATATAGGCGATTTTGTGATTATGCTCCCGAAAGCTTTTGGGTATTGACACTTTCGTTAGCTACAGGTAAATTTGAAGACAAGATTAGACTTTTGCAACATTTTAATTTTCCAGGTTTTTGAAGAAACATAGTCGGCACGAGCCTTAGTTAAAAAATAATTATTTCCAATTATATTACTTAATCTTACCCCTTTTCAAGGTCACCCCTCGTAGTTGAAACGTAGGAAAATTTTTTTCGATCTTGACATTATTTTCAGTGGTACAGGTAAATATTCACTCCAAAACTATCATTGTAAGCTTTACGTTATTACATTAAATTTTGTGAAGTGAGTGCCTTGGATGTTGGTGACTACTTTCCTAAAATGCTATTGATATTGGCCCATTT
>NC_087220.1:35547806-35570306 GCF_015104395.2 Macrobrachium nipponense | reverse complement strand
TTTAAGAGAGAGGTAGGTTAAGAAACTTGACAAAGCTGCTACACTGAGTGAATATTACAATATAATTAGTAGCAAACACAATTACAATGTCAAGTACCAGAATCAACAACACCCAGGTTTTAAGTCTCATCCAAATATCAGGAACCAATTTAATAGGAAACCTACAAGTGATACTACCAAGAGCACACAAGGTAATACACGTCAGCAAGCTAATGTGCAATCCTTATCCAGTTTTTCAAGACAGTTACAGAGACCTAGTGTTGTCTGCTTCAAGTGTGGAAGAGCTGGACACTTCAGTCATGAGTGTTACCGGAATCAACAGCTGTCAAAGCCGGTTGGTCAAGTAGTGAAAGGTGACCTGGTGAAACAAACTACTAAGAGCAGTGTGGGAAATAATCAGATTCGAGAGAAGACTGAAACTAAACAAGCTGAATGTTTAGCAACCAGTGAAAATGTGACCTCATGCAGTGAGTGACTTAGCAGTGTGGAGGCTTTTAAGCCATATATCTATGAGGGTATGCTGTCAACTCAAGGAGGGAGTGTGCAGGTACCAGTCAAGATATTACGTGATACAGGGAGTAACCATAGTGTGGTAGTACGTGGTTCTCAACCTCAGTTGGAGAAGAGTCTCACAGGAGTTTCAGTTATTTTGAAGGGTATAGGAGAAGAGGAAGTAACTCATATATGCCGCTTACACTTGTCATGTGAATTGGTGACAGGGAATGTTGATTTTGCTGTAAAGGACTCACTGGCTGTAGAAGGTGTACATGTTCTTTGGGGAATGAAGTTGATGGTGTGCCATTGATTCTTTGTCCTGTAGTGACAGACAAACCATTGAGGATTAGTCCTACGGTAGAGTTAGAGAAGAATAACCCTCACCTGTTTCCTAGTTGTGTAACTACCAAATGTATGAAGAGGACTACGACTGCAAGTGAAGAAACTGAGGATTTACAAACCCAAGAAAGATCAAGTGAAGGGTCTTTGTGCTTAGAAGAATTATTCCAGGGAAGTGATGTTTCCCCTAGTGCTCACCAAGAAGAGATTTCCCATGAAGAAGAAGACAACAACGACGAAGAAGAAGAATCTGTTGTTCCTGAAGAGACTCCGAGTAGTCAAAGTGTTCCTGAAGACAGTAGTGAAACTACAGTAGCTGAGTTAGCAGATATAGAGAATTCAACCCTTGAAATTGGTCCAGTGACAAGAGAGAAGCTAATGAACTTGCAGAAGAAGGATGCATCGTTAACTGTTTTGTTCTTCAGAGTTGTTGATTGAGAAGAGATGTAACAAACTACTACCTGTTATTATCTGAAGGAAGGTTTGTTGATGTGGAAGTATAGACCTGCAGATATACCAGGAGATGCAGTATGGGGCGAATATCATTAAAGTTTGATTCTGTATCCATTGAGGAAGCAAGTGGTAGCAGTAGCTCAAGAGTCTGGACATAAGGGAATCAGGAAGACTGTGGAGAAGATCATGAAATATTTTTTCTGACCTGGACTTCACAAAGATGTTAGCAGGTTTTGTCATGTCATACCTGCCAGATTGCTGGAAAACCGAATGAAACCATCCAGAATCCTTTAGCAAAGTGATTATAGACATGGTTGGACTGCTGCCAAAGACAAAGAAGGGAAATGCGTATTTGTTATCCAGAGGCAATCCCTGTTAGAAACATATCTGCCAAGAGTTGCTGAAAAACTTGTGGAACTTTTCTCAAACTTTGGTATATCAGAAATAGTACAAAGTGATAGGAACAAACTTTACTTCCAAGATATTCCAGGATGTGGTGAATTTGTTAGGGGTGAAACAACAGTTATCCACTGCTCATCATCTAGAAACTCACGGTGCCTTGGAAAGGTTCCACCGACACTGAAAAGTATGCTGACAAAGTATTATTCTGAGTCAGGAAGAGAATAGGATGTTGGTTTACCATTAATATTGTTTAAAGTTAGGAATGCTTATCAAGAAAGTATGGGATGTTCACCTAATGAGATGATTTTTGGTAGAGAAGTGAGAGGACCATTGAGGATTCTTGCAGAAAATTGGGAAGAAAATCAAGAGGAAATACAAGGAGAATATGTGAAGAACTTAAGGAAAAGGTTGCAAGAGATTAGAAAATTCTCTTTAGAAAATTTGAAAGTGAGTCAAGAGAAAATGAAAAGGAGATAAGATGCTAAGACTAAGCTAAGAAGTTTTAGTGTTGGTTAACAAGTGTTAGTGTTCTTACTTGCGAAGAAATTTCCCCTCACTAATAAATTTCAAAGTCCTTTCAAGATAATTGAGAAGTTGAGTGATAGAACTTATGTGACTGAAACACCAGAAAGAAAAAGAAGACAAAAGAAAATACATGTGAACCTCTTGAAACCTTATTTCTCAGAAACTAAAACTGAAACTGTGTCAATAACACAAACTACTTCATATACAGAGAATGCCGATGGCTATGAATTGGGAGCTGTAAGCAAGATGAATAATTCTTCAATTTTGGAAAATTTGAAGGCTAAACTGAAGCATCTGAGTGCAGGACAAGGTGAAGACTTAAATGAAGTAATTAGAAGTTTTCCAAAAATTTTTGCAGATGTACCTAGGCGTACAGATCTGACCAAGCATGAGATCAAGATTCAAGAAGATGGAAAACCATTCAAGCAAAGAACCTATTTCTTATCACCTTCTCATCGAGATGTTTTGAAGAAGGAAGTTGAGTATTTGCTGCAACATGGACTAGCAGAACCCAGTTCAAGTCACTTCAGTTCTCCATGTGTGTTAGTGAAGAAACAAGATGGTTCATGTAGGAAGTGTACTGATTATAGGAAACTGAATTCCATCAGTGTGGCTGACAATTATCCTTTACCTCTTATAGATCACTTACTTGATAATATTGGGCGAGCCAAGTTCGTTTCCAAGATAGACTTGTTGAAAGGATATTATCAAATTCCCTTAGATGAGAATGCTAAGTTGTTGTCAGCTTTTATTATTCCTTTTGGACTGTATCAATACTGTTCTGCCGTCTGGTCTGATGAATGCACCTGCAACATTCCAATGAGTGATGGATCAACTGCTAGGATATATAGAAGGAGTAGGTGTATACCTGGATGACATAGTGATTTACTCCACAACATTGGAAGGACATCTGAAGATTCTGAAGAAAGTTTTCAAGAAGCTACAAGAAGCAGGATTAACAGTCAACCTAGAGAAGAGTGAGTTTTGAATGGCAACTGTTCAGTAGATTGGGTTTGAAATTGGGAAAGGCCTAGCTCCAGTAAATGCTAATGTAGAAGGTATCCGTAAGGCTACCCACACCTACTACCAGGAAAAGCTACAGAGATTTTTGGGCATGGCTTGATTCTATCTGCCCAAATTTCTCAGCTGTAGTAGCTCCCTTGATAGACTTAACTAGTCCCAAAGCTAAGTTTGTTTGGACTCCAAAGTGTCAAGAATCCTTTGAGAAGGTAAAAGCCATTTTAACTTCAAGACCAGTACTTCAGGCTCCAGACTTTAACAAGAAATTTATGATACAAGTTGATGCTTCTGAATGTGGCATTGCAGCTGTTCTAGTTCAAGAAGATGAAAATAATATCCACCATCCTGTGCGCTTCATGTCTTCAAAACTGAAAAAAAACATCAGAAAGTATACTCAACAATTGAGAAGGAAACTTTAGCCTTAATCATAGCATTGAAAAGTTTGAAGTGTACGTGAACAGACCCAGGAATGAAGAAATTTTAGTGATGTCTGATCACAATCCCCTATCATTTATCCAGAGAATGAAAAATCATAATCAAAGACTGACCAGGAGGTGTTTGTGCTTGCAACAGTATAACTTAAGAGTACAGCACATAAGTGGCAAAAACAATGTAGTTGCTGATTATTTATCCCATTGCAAATCATTGGATTCAACACCGTGATAAACAATCTCCTGGGTGGAGGTATATTATATGCTGTCACTTTCATAACACATATTTAATCTCTTTGACTGTATGAAATGTTATATAAAAGAGTTTTGCAATATTTTCAGATTCCTTATTTAGCTTAGCGTTATAGGATGTCTAAAAATGTATGTTCAGATTTTGCATAATATAATGTAAAAGTTAATATAACATAGAACGTGAAAAGAGAGAGAGATTAACTTTGTCTGTTCCAACTAGAAATTTTTTCCATAATATGTCAACACCTCAGATAAGAGGAACTCGAAGCCTCCGTTTTGTTTTCATAACATGTCAATGTTACTTGCTTGAGTCTGTTTCAGACGAGTACTTCTTTGTTGAGGAGCCAGGCGAAGATTTCACCCTGTTCCTATGGCATTGCATCGTCTTTTCATAAAATCGTTCTAGAACTTTCTGTTTTAGCATACGTCTTCTTTGGGGAATGACGTCATTTAGCGTATATTTCTTTATAAATCATTATCCCTTTCATATCAGAATACTTTTGTCATCTTAAAACACGTAATAATAAATGTAATTTGTGATTGTAATTTCTATTTCTCTTTAGATATTGTTTTGAAAGATAATTTTTATGAAAGTAACTGTCTCTCAGCCCCAAAACGTTTTGTGCGACGAAATCCACTGTTAGCTTCAGTAAGAAGGGAACGATTGCATCTCTCTCTCTCTCTCTCTCTCTCTCTCTCTCTCTCTCTCTCTCCCGCGTCACATTAACATAACAAAGATTTTATACTCAGTTATTGGTCACTCATATAAATTTCACATTTGATATTTCTTAGAGTTGTTTAGTATTGTTAAGTGCTTATTGTGGAATCTGAACAAACATTGTACAAGTGCGTAACGGCGCCTTTTCTTTTTTGAAATATTGTGAATTGTGTGGTGAAATTTTGGAACTAACTGCAGCAGAAACAATTGGTACCAAGGTAATGTGTTATTAGTTACAACTAATAGTTACAGTGGTTTGGGTGAAACTATCTATATTTTTACACATTGCAAATTTTTGTTTTGTGTTTGCTTCATTTGAAGTGATTTTTTGTGCATTTGTTAATTTATCTTATTGAAGTGATTTTTTATGCATTTATAAATTTTCTTATTGAAGTGTGTTTTTATTTATGTTCTGTGTGATTAGTGCTTTTTACAATTTTGGTATTTTCCATATTTTTCTGTGATATGTTTTCATTTGCATTCACAATTTAATTAACTTAATTATTTGCATTAATTAATCTTTGCATATTTAATTGAATTTAACACTTGTGAATTAATTTGCATAGTTGTTTAGAACTTGTGAATTAATTTCGAAATTTTAATTATTGCCTAACACTTCTGAATTTCGATTAATTAATTAATTTTCTTCAATTTTGTGATAAATTAATTTTGATTTAATTCTAATTAATTAATTCAATAATTAATTAAACTTTACTTTGTTTCAAGTAACAGTAAATTTCCCAGAAATTGTGAATTTCACTTAGAATTTTGAGTTAAATAATAATAAATTCATATATATATATATATATATATATATATATATATATAGTATACATATATATATATATATATATATATATATATATATATATATATATATATATATACAAGAAAGATACACGGTTAAATAAATATATGTGACCCAAATAATGCCGACCCACCCGTTCCATAGTAATATTCAAATAACAGCATCTTTTTCAGGTCAAGAAAAACGGCGAGGGTCTAGCAGCGTCATTTTTAAAGAAATGGCGGGTGGGAAGGGGAATACATGATATCTATACATCTCTAACTTGCTCCCTTCACTGAGAACAGAAAAATGAATAAACTAATGATAATATCACCAAAGAAAAGTGAAAACCGTATATCCCAGGTTGGGCAAAAATGGTGGTTGCCGTAATATAATGGAAGGATCCATCTGGAAATTATGTTTATTTGTCACTTCTTTGAGTGGGCACCCACAGAGAGAGAGAGGAGAGAAGAGAGAGAGAGAGACGAGAGAGAGAGAGAGAGAGAGAGAGAGAGAGAACCCTAGGGATCTTTCTCCATCCGCCAAAATGTCATTTTTTGGCTATGATGGAAGGAGGTCGTGTTTAGGATATCTTTGTAATCCGTCGTGGCTCTGTGGTGAAGGAAATGCGAAGTGGAGCATCGCCTCAGTCGTCAGAATGATGATGGGAGGATATATATCAAAGGAAACGCCAGTCCTGGCAATGACACACACACTGTATACTCATATATATATATATATATATATATATATATATATATATATATATATATATATTTACGAGAATATGGTGTGCGTCATTGCCAGGACTGACGTTTCGTTTAATATATGTTCTCCCATCATCATTCTGACGACTGAGGCGATGGTCCTCTTCGCATTTCCTTGACTAGAGAGGCACGACGGATTACAAAGATATCCTAAACACTGGCCTCTTTCCATCATGGCCAAAAACTGACATTTTGGCTGATGGAGAAAGATCCTGAGGGTGCTCTCTCTCTCTCTCTCTCTCTCTCTCTCTCTCTCTCTCTCTCTGTGCCATATCAAAGAAGTGACAAATAAACATAATTTTGCCTATGGGGGATCTTTCCACTTGAATTACGGCAACAACAGTTTTACCCAACCTGTGATATACGCTTCTCACTCTTCTCCTATTGGTGTCATTACTATTAGTTCTATTTAGTTTCGGTTTACGTCGTATTTTACCCTTGTAGGTGATAGAGTCAGATATATATATATATATACATATATATATATATATATATATATATATATATATATATATATATATATATATATATATATATATATATATATATATGTGTGTGTGTGTGTGTGTATATATAGTATATGTATATATATATATATATATATATATATATATATATATATATATATATATATATATATCTGTGTGTGTGTGTGTGTGTATTGCTACGCTTGAAGGCACGGTTCTAGTAAACTTACCGAAAGGTTGTTGCTGGTCAGACTGTATCACCTATAAAGGTAAAATACGATGAGAAAGAGCAAAGGCTTAAGGCCTTACTTCAGAGGGATCCTAGAGAGAAACTCTCTGGATAACTCAATGACATGTATTTACAATGCAAAATCAGAAGACAGGGTGGGATAACGAAGGCCCCTGGTGGTCTGCAGCAGTACATAAAACGATTAATGGATTGTAACTGAGTGCCGGAGATTAAATTTCAATACCCCTATTTATAAGGTTACATTTTGAAATGTCTTCGGTGTAACCAACAAGCATACAATCGTGGTAGGATCCACAGCAGCAAGCACTCCTTTCTGCAATAGGCAAAGGCATACGATCACTTGATGTATTAACAGTAATAGCGAGGATAATAGGCTAGAGCTGAGGGCAACAGATATTCTCTTTGCATAAAACACTACTAAACGTGATACAAGTTTAATAGGACAGGTCAGGTCTATGCAAGAGTTGCACTTGGAAATGGAAATGTTTAGGAGAAAAAAGCTAAAGGGCATTTTGGAGAAGGAAGAATTCTCCCTATCCTTTCCGTTTCCATGTGCAAGTCTTATATAGACTTCACCTGTCGTGTTAAAATCAAGTCTCAAGTTTATACAGTAGCATATTATGTAAAGGGTGGTTTCTGTCTCACTCAGCTCTAGCCTCTTATCCTCGCTTTTACTGTTAATTCCCCAACTAAGTAACTAGACAACCTCAGTTTCTTACTCTGTCTTAGTTCTGAAGAGATGGCTCCTGTAGTCGTAACAATGAAGGGATGTGTGGTTGACGCTGGGTTTAAGATACTCGGACTGAGTCATTCAGCCACAGATGGATGATGCCTCTAAATGAATGTGCAATCAAAGATCCGACTACCTTGGTGGTGGTCTGGTTTCTCTCGGTGTCCAGGGATGGGGAGCTATGTATTAGCTCCTAAAAGTTCCAGCTTTTAGAGCTTGGAAAGCATCTAGATGCATTCTTGGGATGTCCAATTTTGTCTTATTGTGAATGCTGCACAGATAATGGGTTCAACCTTCTCTTTTGGCAAATGCTGGGCAGTTCATGCGTCCGACTTTCTCTTTTGGCAAATGATGTGAGGTTAATCTATGCCTAAGTAGTACAGGTGTGGACATCTTAATCAATGCCTTGGGTCATTCAGGTGGCCAGGCATCTTTGAGTTCAGGACAGTACCTGGAATAAGAGGTTTATCACAGCCATGAAGCTAAAGAGGGGATTAGAAGTAACAACAAGGGACTAATAGTATGAGATCGAAGGGGCAATTTTCCACAATCGACAGTCAGCATGTCGCAGCAAGCAAACTTAATTAATAGAAGGTTATTAAGGTTACTTATTGGGAAATTTTACTTTATTCCTGAAAGGCAACCCCACTCTTTCACACTGACTTATGGAGACTTAAGGAAACATGGCTCACGAAGTTTGCATAAGTGAGTTGAAATCGTAAATGAAAATACTTACATGAATGCACTACAAATATAGGGACAAAGCAAGTGTATAATGCAATGATGAATTAGTTACTGAGTGTACAGGAAAGAATTTAATGAGACGGCAGTGTTGATCTTACTGTTTACTTGAATGGGTTGCCATATGCCGTGTTCCTAGCTAATGGACTGCAAATTGTCCAAGACACATGTATGGGAAATAATCGCACTTTTCCCTGATTGTAACACTTCTACTATTTCACTTCCTGGCCAAGTCCTAACAAATTAAGACATGCAAATTTGTTAACATGTTTAGCAGCATATTCTTGTGTTTCGAATGGCAATACTGTCACTGTGAGGAAATGATACACTCAGTAAGTATGCAATGTTAACATTAAGATTCAAAGAAATTCCAGTCACAAATTGCGATTAATTACAGTAATATTATGTTAAGAGATTACTGTGCTGTGTAACCTCTGTTCAACTGTGTATATGTGCAGGTAAGGTATTTTATGCTAAAATGGTTTGCTTCTGTGTTGGGATGGTAGTATGATAAAATGTTACACAATCAAGATGCAAAAATATGCTGGCTAAGTCACCAATTCTTATGTTTGAAGGTGCGGCTCTAGTAAACTTACCACGAGGATGTTGCTGATCTGACTGTATCACCTACAAGGGTAAAATATAAGGAACAAGGGCTTAAGGCCTTACTTTTAATGCAGCAGATAATTTCTTTTTCACTAAAATACATCAGTTAATGATACCAGCATAAAATTTGGTACATATCTTCTCCATAGGCCACTTCCTGAAAATTACTGGGTGTCCACTCAAAATTCCAAGATGGCTGCTAGTCAAGGTTTTAACGTGGGACTTATGTGCCTCTGTTCATGTTTTTTGTGCATTTTTTTTTTTTGGTTATACACATTTTAGGAAGAGTCACCAAGAAAAAGTAAAATGTATTTTTGTTCAAGGTTTCATATAACATATAAAGAAAGGTGGAGTCAAATATAGTTGTAAAAAAACCTTAAATAATCACATCTCAGGAGTATACATGGAAAATGTCTTCCTGTTCAATGTAATAGTTTATAAGTCTATACATAATTTCAGTTGTGGTTATATTTATAGTTTTGGTTTAAAAGAGTAAATGTCAGCGCACAACCAAGCCACATTGGGTGTAACTTAGCATGGGGTTCAGTGTTAGCTAATCTTGATTTACTTATGCTGAACCTAGCTTTCCTTTAGTAAACTTTATTGTCACAAATGCTGTCTGATAGCCCCATATCAATTAGCTGGTAGAAAGTATATATATAGTTTGTATATCTAGTTAGACAGCCATGCCAGAATTGATAGGAGGTGCCAGAGCAGTAGTGCCGAGCTAAGGGTAAGTGGGGCTCTACATGGCTTGTTCATGTACTTACCTGGATGGTGTGCAGATCATACAAAACTTAAATGGCATTGGTTGAATGATTGGGCTAGGTGTAGGGTGACCAAACCTAGTTGTATCCCATGCATCAATTTACATATCAGATCAGATTATGGTGGTAAAAGGATAGTCCATCAGCTTTAGTCAAGAGCTCATAATGGCAAGTGTGAAATAAATCAAAGTAAAAATGGAAGAGTAACTAGAGCTAATGTTGTCTTTGCCAGGAAGACAAGAAAAATGAAGGTCTAACTTCACCCTTGGCCTCTGTACATCATAATCCTGAATATGATTGGCGAAGAATCCTTTTAACCGGGAGATTGGTGAAATGTGGCTTAACTTTGACCCAGCAAGGCTGTGCGGAGGCTGGCAGAAAGATAACACTGCAACAAAACATGGCAAAATACCACAATACCTTTAGGGTCATGTTTATTAATGCAAAACTCGATCGTGCAAGACAGCGAATATCAAAGGTTGCAGGTAGTGGACCACAGGTAAAGCATGCTAAACAGCATTGAATGAGTCATGACAATGAAGCATGCATTTTTTTGTAAAAATGTGGTACCCGTCTTAAATTGTCGACAAGTAATGACCATGAATCTCAACAAGTTACTACATGAGTGCACTCACTTAATGATGGTAAATTATTGGGAAAACTAGTTGCAGGTCATGCAATTGCACAAAGGCTGAAATACCATCTTATATGTTTCACTGGCCTTTACAATAAGGAACGGTCCCATCTTAGAAATCTTGAGAAAGAGCAATGTCACAGCAAAGAACCAGATGTATATCGACTGATTCTATCAGAGATGTTTGATTGTATCATTGAAACCAGCTTGAGTTTGGAAGGCCCTACCATAATTCCTCTTGCTGACATATCCCAATTGTACCATAAAGTAAGTCTACTTGAACTGGGCAAATGTCCCCATGTGGAGGCATACAGCCACATCTTTGCCCATGTCAGATATGCTGTAGGACAGGGGAGCAAGTCTATCATGGTCAAAGCCAATGACATAGACTATGTCATTGGCCTAAGTGTGTTCCCAACTCTGCAAAGCATGGGTCTGCAGCAGCTTTGGCTCGTATTTGACCAAGGACAGAGAAAACGATGGATTGGACTTCACAACATGTACAGTAATGTTTGTCAAGAGAAGATCCAAGTCATGCCATTCTTCCGTGCATTTACAGGTTGTGATGCAGTCTGAGCCTTTAGAAATAACGGAAAGAAATCAGCATGGCAGACTTGGGACATTTTTCCAGAGGCCAATCCAGTTTTTCCCAAACTCAGCAAGTACCCACCAAGCATCAAAGATGGTGATATGAAGATTCTGGAGGTTTGTTATAGAGGAGTTTGATGGTAGATTAAATTTGGCAACGTCTTCAAGGGTTGTGTCAAAGACAGAGAGAGAGAGATAGAGAGAGAGAAAGAGCAAAAATTGGTGGAGGGATGAATAAGGAGTGGTTTGATGGCAGGGGTAAGCGTATGGGTATTTTCTGTTGTAGCAATCGCCGAGTATATCAGTGGTGAGCGTCCGTTATGAGAGTTGTGAAGTCAGTAAGTCAGAAAAGACAATCAGTCACATTCAGAAGTAGCCAGTGATATTTGGTGATTTCTTGGTTGATATTGATGTTGTATGGTTGTTGTGTGTGTGTGTGTGTGTGTGTGTGTGTGTGTGTCTGTCTGGTGATTGTTGAGCTGAAAAGGTCTGTTGTACTTGATTTTGAGTTTTGGTGGTTTTGTGAGTTGTCTATTGGAGACATTGTTGGTGGTGGTGGTTTGTTCTGATGGGCTGGAGTTGTCATATGATTTGTCGTGTTGTTTTCGAGCTGTTGGTATTTGTTTGCGTGGTGATTGGGCTGTTGTTTTTTTGAGTTGTTGTACGGTTTTGGTGCTTGTCTGTCTTAGGCAGTGAAATTCAGCAGTGGTTGTGTATCGACTAGCCTATATCAAGCAGACAGCACAGTGCCTAGCCCTGAGTATCTAGATTCTGAGGTGAGTACATGTGTTTGTGTTTTGTTTGTTATGTATTCGGTAAGCCAATTGCCCTGCGTGTAATTAGTAACGTGAAGAGGAAAGTGTGGCTGAGGGTCTTTTGAGAGGTGGTACGATTAACGTAATTGTGGGGAGATTTGCCGTGCTTTGTTGCTTGTTTGTGATCCCACCACATTCTGGTCTTCATGTATGACAGGTCAAGAACTGATGACGATATGGATGAGGCCAGACTTGGCCTGTTTGCTAGAAAGCAGACACCATATGAAACCATCCTCCAACCAGAGTAGCTCTGCTTCAATGCACCAAACGTTCAGCATATCAGGCAGGTTGTGTATGGGTCAGGCAATTCTATGCCAGCCAGAAGCACAGAGTCCAGCAGACTGGGTTTGGGAAAAGATTGGTGTAGACTGGAAAGTGCCCTGGACCGCTAAGTCCCCCATTTCAAAGATTTGTGAACAGTTTACAAAATGTGACTGGAAGACTGGTTGCCGTAGCAGGTGCAAATGCCACACACTTGGACTTACTTGCACAGCTTTGTGTAGCTGCAAATGTGAGATGTAATCATAATGAGAGAAGTAAGTATAATGTTGCAAATAATGCTTCAGATACATCTGAATGAGAATTTCGTCACACTAAAAGGTGACATCATTCATCTTTAAAGTTTTGCGTTTATTTTATTTCTTATGAATTGAGTGTATATATATATATATATATATATATATATATATATATATATATATATATATATATATATATAATATATATACATATATATATATATATATATATATATATATATATATATATACATATATATATATATATATATATATATATATATATATATATATATATATATATATATATATATATATATATATATATATATATGTGTGTGTATATATATATCACAAATCTAAGTCTAGAATTTATGTAGTGAGGTTTTTCTATAAATCATTACTCTTCATTTGAATTTAGCCTATATTCCCATTCATAAGCACGTCTGAAACTTCATCTTTTTGCACTACTTCTAATGTGGCTAGATAATGCCTCAACGGGAAATAGTGAAAAAGACATATTTTACTTATATAAAATAAAATCAATACTATAATTTTTTGTGGACTGCAACTTTTCCGTGCTATCGACATTATGTATCCCAAGGGAAAATGAACATTGCTAAAAGTTTGGAAATTATCTCGAAAATACTAAGACGGCTTTCATGACAGATATGAAATACTTTACTACATGTTGACAAGTTTCCTCTTCATAAAACATGCTTTCTTCGAATACGAAATGACGGGTCTTACTGAAAATTATCTGTCAAGAGCTGGTAGACCAATATTCCTTGGGAGATTATCTGATATTTCATTAGAAAATTTAATTAAGCAACAACAAGAGAATGCAACGTGATTGTTTAACTTATCTTGCAGATAGCTGGTCTTCCCTTGTGACGAATTTTCTCCAAATTAAATTACCCTCTCCCTCTCTCTCTCTCTCTCTCTCTCTCTCTCTCTCTCTCATACACGGTTGTAAATGGCTTCCGTCTTCATTTCTAGTCTATTACTGATTTTCTGTAGTGTTAATTAATGGACCTTTTTTAAGCTAACATAAAAATGAAGATCTAATGGTATAGAATAAATTAAGCTTTTAAACTTAATGTTTCCCTTTTAGAAATATTTTTTTATTGATTTTTGCTCATTTTCTTCCAAGTTGCAGTTTTAAGGCTTTGTCAGTATTATGAAAAGGAATAGAATATAAAAATTAGGTCAAAGGCCAAGCACTGAGACCTGTAGGGTCATTCAGCGCTGAAAGGGAAATTGACAGTATAAAGGTTTGAAAGGTATAACAGGAGGAAATAATGGCAGTTACCATATGAAACAATTGTTTGTATGTGTAAACTAAGATGGCATAAAGAGAATATGAATGGAGGTACAAGTTAATGCTTGAACTGAAATTATTACTAACTTTAGAATTATAATTGCCATCTTTGATATAGCTATAAAATACTCTCTTTCTAAAAAGCTGTAACTAATCAGAGCATGCGAATCTTTTCATTTTAAATCAAAAGAGTTTACCCTCATTCTTTTTTTTATTTATTTCCCAATTTTAATTTTGTAATGGCTTACTTCCTAATGCAACTAGCAAGTCCTTTATTTGGTAAGCAAAGGTGATTCAGAAGTGCTTTAAGGTCAGTGGTAGAAAAGGCAAATAATCATAAACAGCAAAAACCAGTGTCAGAAAGGTCAAGATGACTTTTAGTAGATTTCTTCATATATTGTTTTATTGATTTATGAATATTAGGCTATAAAGCCAATCACTGGGGCACTTTACCCCATTTAGTGCTTGAGACAGTAAAATGAGGGAGTTGGAGTGGCTGCACTGCATTAGGTTATTTTAGGACAAGTTATTTAATATAACGAGCTAATATGAGTTCAAGATCCACTTGAAAAATGTCAAGAATCCAACTGCAAGTTCAGAGTCGTCTGTCGACGGAAGCTGCTTAATTTTCAAATTGCAAGAAAAATTATATTTCTCAACGTTTAAAATCTAAGTGATATGTAGACGACCATCGTCTACATTATTCCAGTTGAGTAAAGTACTATTTATAGAATAAAAAATCTATTGTGGATTATACCCCACTTACTTAGAGCTACAACATAGCACCTAGCTTCTATACATACACACACACACACACATACACACATATATATATATATATATACTATATATATATATATATATATATATATATATATATATATATGTGAGTGTGTGTGTGTGTGTGTGTGTGTGTGTGTGTGTGTGTGTGTGTGTGTGTGTGTGTATGTGTATTGAAGTTTGCCTTAACACTGCAAGAGAATGAAATTATTTGGGGACTTAAGCCAAGAGCCCATGGATGAACATCCTTTTGATAAGATGTTTCCAGGTTCAAAGATAGATTTCTTTTTCAGTCATTGTAAAATAGTGCAGCTTTTATTACAAAGATACTCACTGAATACATTATCCCCTAAACTATTTGTTATTTATTCATACCAGGTTGATACGAATACCGGGTAGGTTATATTGAAAGGGGACTACCTACGCTAACAAAAACAGTATTCGTTTTTATCATTAGGAAACTAATAGAATCTAATTGTAAACTGTCTCACTCTCTCTTCCTGTCCTTTTAAATTGTAAATATATCGTCCACACAAAATAAGAAATCTTGTAAATTTCTCTTAGAAAACAAACAAAATGAAAATTGAAAGACAGAAGGGAGAAGCTCAATAAAAGATCAAGAAACGAAGTCGAATGAAAGTGAAGAATGTAAAATCATCGGCTACATGGTATGTAATAAAAGACAAGAGAAGAATTGAAAGAAAACTTGGAAATGATAAAATCAGAAATAGTGTTGCAGTATGACTGGAGAGGTTTTTCATGCAATGCAATCGAGCGAATGGATAATAAATGAAAGACGCCAGCCTTCATATTATTTTTTTTTCATACCCAGCGTTTTCCATTCTCAGAAATTCTCAAGATTGTTAGAATAATAAAAGAGTAGGATTCAGGCGATTCTTTTCTCTGTTATCTGTTTCTTCTCTTTGTAAGTGAAAGCTCCTCAAAGAAATGGTTTTAGGCGTGAAAGAAAGAGCATTGTTTCAGGGACGTCGAGAATTCCACAACGATAGTTCAAGGACGATAGTTCAAGGTTACGAATGACCAACTGAGGCAGGGAACATAATAACGCCGGGAGGCAAATTCCCGAAATGTATACTAATATTGCACCAGCCACGGTTTTTTTAAATTTATTTCCTTATTTATTTATCTTTTTTTTTTGCCATGAACCTAGGTCAGGTTAGGTTAGGTATGGCTAGGTTAAGAGGTGTCAGTTTTAGTTTAATTTGGGTTTGGGAAGCAATGAGATTGTTTAAAAAAAAAATATGTGGTTAGTTTTTAAGATATACAGTCCCGCTTTTTCAGGGAATATGCTGCCAGGAGGCTGAACTTACTCATGCATATGGCCAGCACCCAAGTGAGACCTGGAGGATAAATGCAATGGCTGCTGTTACTTTAGCATATACTAGATCTGTACACTCCCCTTTCCGAACCGTCTACGCAACCTACATCCCTATCTCACAGGAGGAGTATGGACCAGTTCTTGTAAAAATCTATCACGACCTGAGGAAGGGTTGAAACTTCAGGAAACTCATGGAGGTGGCACGTTACAGACTGTCCCATATTGCATCATATGCTTATACCCCTTAGTATTCCTGTCTCAATAAGTCTTTTGGGATGAGGTTGTTAGCCCCTTGACTTTCTGCATCAATGATGAGGTCCTAGATAGTCGATTAACAACTAAGTGCATAATTCACTGTTTAGGTCAACCATATCACAGTAATTGCACTACCATTTTGTAAAAATTACTCATCTATGCGATATTCTGACAGACTGGAATCAGACCTAACAAGCTGCCAAGATCAGGAAAGCTGGTCACACTAGTGAGTAAGTACGGAAGCAAAGAAACAATTACGGAAGTGATTACCAACAGTGGTAAGGGCCTCAAGGGTCTGGTATATTATGTCTGAAGACTAGACCCTGGGCCTTCCCTGTTCTATAAGAAATTCACAATTAAAAGATACAGAGAATTGTCTACTGCAGGCTTGAATCATATGTTGCACACTTTGTGTTGAACAAAAAGATTTTTGTCTGATGGAAAAGTAAAGATCAAAGAATATTTCTCATACAAACAGGAACTGTCAGGGAGATCAGAGAAATGTTTCATCTGCAGATCCAACAGAACGGGAGCATCTCTTGTTCACTCAATGACCCGAGGCCCTACATCAAAACCCATCCATTACTCGATAAGCCTATCTCTCCTGCCCCAAGAAGTTGGAATCCATTAGGAAATTAAACATTAGAACGATTACAATTCATATCACATTCATTCACCTACTAAGTTTTATATTACACGTGTATGCACAACGTCAAAAGACAATTAATTTACTACAATCTGTCGAATTACAACTAAGTTACAATTCACTAATACATTCTGTACGTTTCCAAATAGACAGACAGTTTGGAAGGCATATTCAACATTGAGGGATATCTGTATTTCGGGATATTTATATTAATGCTGTTATCATTTCCTTTTTCAGTTTCTTTTACATCAATTTCTATTTTATATCTTATTAATTTTTCCTATTGTCTATCATATGAAACCTTAACTCATAATGGTATTGTTTATAAAATGAATCTTTCCTGTCAACTAGTTTCTTCTTGTTACCTATTCTACATGTACCTTTTGGCCCTCGTTGCCGACGGCTCTCGCCTTATATATGTACGTATATATATATATATATAATATATATATATTATATATATATATATATATATATAATATATATATATATATATATATATATATATAGTATATATATATATATATATATGTACATATATATATATTATATATATATATAGGTATATATATATATATATATATATATAATATATAACTTTCCGGAGGGCAACAGCTCGAAGAACAATCCAAGGCGGGTCAGGGAAAGGCACTATCCAAACGCATTTTATCAAAATATTATGCCGACGTTTCACAACCATCACTAGTTGCATTTCTAGGCTGCAAACAAGCGAACATGGCAAACAACTAAAGTAATAAAATCCGAATTGCATATTATAATTAAATTAAAAACATTCAGATAATTGCTAAAAGATTTACTTAAAGAACAAGCAAATGGCAGGTGACAACCTACCCAGAAGGAAGTTAAATCAAACTACTGTTTTTTTTTTTTTTTTTTTTTTATTTTTAAAATAGTATAGAGAGAGAGGAGAGAGAGGAAAAAAAAAAAACAATAACAACATACAGAGAGAGAAAAAAGCAGCTCAACAAGACCATCAGGCAATAAACAATTGTGTGGATGACGTTTGGGAGTATAGCGTTGTTACGGTCAATTTGATAATAATGTATTCCAGTATTGTTAAGTCGTTTTCTTTTTGTACCATTCAGTGCCATACGGGATTACGCAGAAAACAGTGATAACCATCTAAGTTTAGAATCATTTTCCATTTTTTCTAGTCGAGTGGCCCCCATCGAGCTGGCAATAGTTGAAAGTCTGTACATTTTCAAGTGGAAATCTTCCCTCAGTAACAACGAGAGGTCCGCGTAGATGCTGTTTTAATTTTTAGTGTGTATGTTTGTATGCCTTCATGATTCAGGTATTTACTTCCTTTATATTGCTTCCTTTCGTTTTTTTATGCTTGTTCATTATCCTTTTTAATTTATACAACATAACCTTTTGTTTAATTTAGTGATTCTTTCAATTTTCTCTTTCTGTGTTTTTGTTGTCGTAAATAAATAAAGGATGTTTTATGTACAAGTATCAAGTATTGGTTTTACTCCTTATATATACATATATATATATATATATATATATATATAATATATATATATATATATCTATATATATATATATATATATATATATATATATATATATACATATATATATATATATATATATATATATATATATATATATATTATATATATATATATATATATATATATATATATTACACTAGCAGCAAACCACATCCATATATGACAGCATAAAGATGAAAGGTAAAGAACAACACTCAGCTGATTTGAACTCGGAAATTGAGGATCTTGTATTTAATAAAAGTGCTTCTGGTTCTTATTTGCTAGATGAATTGTTTTTTAATGTGCGCTCTTATGACTGGATAGTAATTAAAAGAAACATTTCTATTTTATATACAATTTAAAAGGCTGAAAGGCCACTATAATGAAACTATGACTCCCCAAGAGCATCCTGAACTTTTAAACAACAGAATTGTTTGTATGCTGTTGAGAGCATGTTAACCATATGGCATACCATATACATAACGGCATACACAGAGTTAATGGAATATACGTAGGTAATAGATTACCTAAAAACACAAAAATTATATCTGAATCCAGGAAAAAAAATTATGGCGTAAAAAAATTGTAAAAATATTACACAAATTGGAGTTAAATTTTATTATCTTTTTAAACATTCAAATATTTTTTTTTATGAGAATAGCACTATTGGTACACTTTGCAATAGAAATATCCATTTTATAAAGTCTTCTTTAACAAGGAAATTTAATAATATTTATGAGAATAAACCCATTTTCTCGGCTTTGCTTCCTAAGTTAAAGAGATCCTTCTTGATAACTCCTGAAACTGACTTAATACGGAATTGGTAGATTTAGTCTTTTTCCGTGACCTTTAGACATTAATATTTCAGACTATGCAATATATATATATATATATATATATATATATATATATATATATATATATATATATATATATATATACATATACATATATATATATATATATATATATATATATATATATATATATATATATGTATATATATGTGTGTGTGTGTGTGTATGTGTGTGTGCGTTTGTGTGCGTGTCTGTGCATTGCGGAGGTTCCACGTGCCTTGAGAAGCTCATGTTGATCGGGGTTGTCTCGCTTATCTTGTCGTCCTCATGATTTGGGAAGGGAGATATGATGCCCCACCTCATATTCCCGTTGCAGGAAGGAAGGCTTTGTGATTCTCAAAACTTGAATCCCGCAAGTGTCCAATTTCCTTTATGGCTGCAGCGTTACATTCTCCCGGATGATGCCGGATCCCGGGCGATCCCTGAGTCACACGAAGGGAGATTCTGCCTTACTTATGTGCTTACAGTCCTCCTCCTCCTCCTCCTCCTCCTCCCCCTCCGCCTCCTCTGTGCTTTATAACACCTATTCTTTAGAATGGTTTTCTTGATTTAGTTTCTCTTCCTCTTGTACTGCAGGTTCAGTTCTGATTTCATTCTGACCCCCGAAGAAATATAGAGGAGACAGTATTAACAAATTAGCATCTGTGGGATGGAGATGGAGTAACCATCCAGTGGTTAAACTCACAAGGGAAATTAAAGCAAAAGCAGAATTATCGTATAACCAGAATGACGTTCCTGTCACTAAAAACTACTCTACTAAACAAAACAAAAAATAAAAGTTGCATAAACCTCCAATAAATCTTTTTGTCTATTTGTCTAAGAATCTTCAAGATCTGATACTGAATAAGCATCACGTTAACATGATCAACGACTGGTTAGCGGATATAGATTAAACAGGCCTTGTGTCAGCAGAAACCCTTAAAGCAAAGCCTTGAAACCCTTTGTGTGACCTTCTAGATGCGGCCCAAAGCAGCGAAAAACCAACCGGATGATCGCCGTCTTTTTTCCGCCCCTTTTCATCATCATTTCTGAGGTGGCAGATGACCCTCACCTCGTTTCTCTTTTCCCGGGTCAACTTTGCGATTCCCGGAGATAGCAGGTGAAATTGGTGTCTCTCCCTTATGGCTGCAACTTTCGGATTACGAGGCCGGAGCTGCGTCTCGCGGTCTCGAGAGGTCTCTCTGCGAGAGAGAAGAAAATGTCCGCATATCTCCCAGGATTCATTTAATATTACGCAGGAAATTCCTCTCTTTCCGTGTCGCAATCCTTCTCTTTTTGCTTTATGTCCAACCAGGGCGTTTGTGTATGTATGTAATATATATATATATATATATATATATATATATATATATATATATATATATATATATATATATATATATATATATATATACACACACACACACACACACACACACACATATATATATATATATATATATATATATATATATATATATATATATAATATATATATATATACATATATATAATGTGTGCGTCTCTAATACCCAGGAAACATGAACCATCAAATCCTCGAGCGTGTTTTACGCTCTAGTAATCTTGAACTCTCTTTTGATGAAAATTCCGAGGGTCTTAGGGAAGGAGAAAGTCAAGTTTTTTTTTTTTTTTTTTTTCTTTTTTGTAAAGAATCCTGTCTCACGTGTTCCTTTTTAAGAACATGTTCCTATTTGAGAAATATTCTTCTTCAGTTTCTTTTTAATAAGTGACATTAAAATATGAGGAGTATTTAAATCACTGCGTCCAACATTCATTCACACTGATTTAGTAATGTCTGGTTATTAAGACTTATAATTAGCTGCCGTATTTGGAAGTCAGTATGTAATGCTGATTTTCATTAGCATACAAAATGAGCAATGGTACTTGGAAGGGTCTCGCATCATATTTATTATTTCTGCAGCTCTCCTTCTATCTTTTTTTTTTTTTTTTATTTAATTTTTTTTTTTTTTATTTATCTTTTTGTGGGGATATTGTTTTGAAGAATCCATCTGAAGTTAACTTACACATATTTAAGATCTCATAAAATTTGTTGTATTCTATAAAGAAATAAAATAGGTCGATAATTATGATGAAAATAATAGTTTCTTCAAAACCTAGATTTTGATATTGATTTGAAATGACGAGAGGGAAAGAAGTAAAAAAAAAAAAAAAGGGAGATAAAATGCTAGCCTAGGGAAGGAGAGAGAGAGAGAGAGAGAGAGAGAGAGAGAGAGAGAGAGAGAGAGAGAGAGAGAGAGAGAGGATGGCAGATACAACGAGATTGATTGAAAAAGGGAATGCAATGGTCACTCAGAAGAAAGTGAGAAACGGCCATTGACAAATTCATAATCCAGATAGCCTGGTGTCCCATTAAGCAATAAAAAATCATAGCATAATAATGACACTATAACTAATATTATGACTGAAAGTCATCAATGGACTAGTTAAGGAACATTGGGGGTGGTCAGTCGTTTGATCGGTGACCGCTTTCTTTGGCGTTGATTACTTAGGAGAGGATATTTACTACATTTTCATAAGTCTACTCAGCTGTGAATGAATTCCTATCCCCGGTGGAGTAGATTCCAGCCATGGGTTAAATAGCAAAACTAACTAAACGACAATGACGTAAATGGAACCTTTGGCAACGGAGGAGCTTCGTCCGGCAGCCAGGTATACAGCCCACTTGAAGGGACGACAGTCAGGTAATTAGGTCGTCATTCAGCAACTGACCACCACAACGGCAGTGATCAGCAATCAGAGACTGGGGCTGTAGAGGCAAACCATAAGAACAAATGGACAGGAGAAGAAAATAAGAAAATATACAGATGGATACAGAAGAAGATTGGTCAACACCTGGAATGAGATAAACAACATCTCCCGAAAATAGACCAAGTACGGAACATGAAGAAAAAGAACTGGCTCTCCACTACAGAAAGAGAGGAACTGGAAAGAGAAATAACACCCAGCAACGAAGGACAAGAAGACGAACTAAGAGAAGATACCACAGAAGACGACAGCAATGATGAGCTACCAAACAACGACACAGAAAGATAGACAATTGATGAAGCCATATACAGAAAGAACAACGATCCCCTCTATGAAAGCTTACAACAAAAAATTATGAGAGAGACCAATTCAATTTAATGAAATAGTGACACTAATGCACACACCACTAGTATCATATGCAGGAGCAATACTCGTAGTAGGACTCATGGGAATACAAATACAAACATCATCACAACCAAACCAGCAGAAACCAAAACAGCAACTGCCTTGGTTAAGAAGCAAGTAAATTGCCTTGGTTAAGAAGTAAGTAACAAGGGAGGAACTGAACGAGAATACAAAGTATGGTAAGAGCATCAAGAAAATAGATACCCTAATCCAAAACTTCAAGTATTGTGTTTGGGGACATCAGGATGGAGTTTGGACTAAAAAAAGTGCCCTTGGTCAACAAACAAAAAGGCAAAGTGACAAAGA
>NC_087220.1:35529050-35547306 GCF_015104395.2 Macrobrachium nipponense | reverse complement strand
TCTTTGTCACTTTGCCTTTTTGTTTGTTGACCAAGGCACATTTTTTTAGTCCAAACTCCATCCTGATGTCCCCAAACACAATACTTGAATTTTGGATTAGGGTATCTATTTTCTTGATGCTCTTACCATACTTTGTATTTCTCGTTCAGTTCCTCCCTTGTTTACTTACTTCTTAACCAAGGCAATTTACTTGCTTCTTAACCAAGGCAGTTGCTGTTTTGGTTTCTGCTGCGTTGGTTGTGATGATGTTTGTGTTTGTATTCCCATGAGTTCTGCTACGAGTATTGCTTCTGCATATGATACTGGTGGTGTGTGCATTAGTGTCATTATTTCCTTAAATTCAATTGGTTTCTCTCTTAATATTTAGTTGTAGGCTTTCATGGAGGGGATCTTTATTCTTTCTGTATATGGCTTCATCAATTGTCTTATCTTTCTGTGTCGTTGTTTGGTAGCTCATCATTGCTGTCGTCTTCTGTGGGATCTTCTCTTAGTTCGTCTTCTTGTCCTTCTCTGCATGGTGTTATTTCTCTTTCCAGTTCCTCTCTTTCTGTAGTGGAGAGCCAGTTCTTTTTTTTTCTTTCATGTTCCGTACTTGGTCTGATTTCGGGAGATGTTATTTTTCTCATTCCAGGTGTTGACCAATCTTCTTCTGTATCCATCTGTATATTTTCTTATTTTCTTCTCCTGTCCATTTGTTCTTATGGTTTGCCTCTACAGCCCCAGTCTCTGATTGCTGATCAATGCCGTTGTGGTGGTCAGTTGCTGAATGACGACCTAATTACCTGACTGTCGTCCCTTCAATTGGGCTGAATACCTGGCTGCCGGACCAAGCTCTTCCGTTGCCAAAGGTTCCATTTACGTCATTGTCGTTTAGTTAGTTTTGCTATTTAACCCATAGCTGGAATCTACACCACCGGGGATAGGAATTCATTCACAGCTGAGCGGACTTATGAAAATGTAGTAAATATCCTCTCCTAAGTAATCAACGCCAAGGAAAGCGGTCACCGATCAAACGACTGACCACCCCCAATGTTCCTTAACTAGTCCATTGATGACTTTCAGTCATAATATTAGTTATAGTGTCATTATTATGCTATGATTTTTTTATTGCTCCATCATGGGGCTCTATATTACTCTTAATGGGGACACCAGCTATCTGGATATGAAATTGTCTATGGCCGTTTCTCACTTTCTACTGAGTTGACCATTGCATTCCCTTTTTCAATCAATCTCGTTGTATCTGCCATCCTCTCTCTCTCTCATCTCTCTCTCCTCTCTCTCTCTCTCTCTCTCGCCTCTCTTTCTCTCTCTCTCTCTCTCTCTCTCTCTCTCTCTCTCCTTTTGGCTTGCATTTTATCTCCCTTTTTTACTTCTTTCCCTCTCGTCATTTTCAAATCAATATCAAAATCTAGGTTTGAAGAAACTATTATTTTTCATCATAATTATCGACCTATTTTATTTCTTTATAGAATACACAACATTTTATGAGATCTTAATATGTGTAAGTAACTTCAGATGGATTCTTCAAAACAATATCCCCACAAAAAGATAAATAAATTAAATAAAAAAAAAAAAGATAGAAGGAGAGCTGCAGAAATAATAAATATGATGCGAGACCCTTCCAAGTACCATTGCTCATTTTGTATGCTATGAATCAGCATTACATACTGACTTCCAAATACGGCAGCTAATTATAAGTCTTAATAACCAGACATTACTAAATCAGTGTGAATGAATGTTGGACGCAGTGATTTAAATACTCCTCATATTTTAATAATGTCACTTATTAAAAAGAACTGAAGAAGAATATTTCTCAAATAGGAACATGTTCTTAAAAAGGAACACGTGAGACAGGATTCTTACAGAACTTGACTTTCTCCTTCCCTAAGACCCTCGGAATTTTCATCAAAAGAGAGTTCAAGATTACTAGAGCGTAAAACACGCTCGAGGCTTTGATGGTTCATGTTTCCTGGGTATTAGAGACGCACACATTATATATATGTATATATATATATATATATATATATATATATATATATATATATATATATATATATATATGTGTGTGTGTGTGTGTGTGTGTGTGTGTATATATATACTATATATATATATATATATATATATATATATATATATATATATATATATATATATATATATATATACATACATACACAAACGCCTGGTTGGACATAAAGCAAAAAGAGAAGTATTGCGACACGGAAAGAGAGGAATTTCCTGCGTAATATTAAATGAATCCTGGGAGATATGCGGACATTATCTTCTCTCTCGCGGAGAGACCTCTCGAGACCGCGAGACGCAGCTCCGGCCTCGTAATCCGAAAGTTGCAGCCATAAGGGAGAGACACCAATTTCACCTGCTATCCCCGGGAATCGCAAAGTTGACCCGGGAAAAGAGAAACGAGGTGAGGGTCATCTGCCACCTCGGAAATGATGATGAAAAGGGGCGGAAAAAAGACAGCGATCATCCGGTTGGTTTTTCGCTGGTTTGAGCCGCGTCTAGAAGGTCACACAAGGGGTTTCAATGCTTTGCGTTAAGGGTTTGTGCTGACACAAGGCCTGTTTAATCTATATCCGCTAACCAGTCGTTGATCATGTTAACGTGATGCTTATTCAGTAACAGATCTTAAAGATTCACAAACAAATAGACAAGAAGATTTATTGGGGGTTTATGCAACTTTTATTTTTTTTAGTTTAGTAGAGTAATTTTGAGTGACAGGAACGTCATTCTGGTTATACGATACTTCTGCTTTTGCTTTAATTTCCCTTGTGAGTTTAACCACTGGATGACTCAATCTCCATCCCACAGGTGCTAGTTTGTTAATACTGTCTTCTCTATATATCTTCGGGGGTCCGTACCACACATCAGGTCACCTCCTCTCAACATGAATAATCATCATCGATCTTAATAAGTACCATGTTAAAATGGGATTCTTCATCCTTAACTCCAAATAATATATAGGTGAATATTGGTGCTTATATGTTACATGAAATGTTTGTGTATTTCTGTTTTGTATAAAAAATGAAATCAGAACTGAACCTGCAGTACAAGAGGAAGAGAAACTAAATCAAGAAAACCATTCTAAAGATTAGGTGTTATACAGCACAGAGGAGGCGGAGGGGGAGGAGGAGGAGAAGGAGGACTGTAAGCACATAAGTAAGGCAGAATCTCCCTTCGTGTGACTCAGGGATCGCCCGGGATCCGGCATCATCCGGCAGAATGTAACGCTGCCGCCATAAAGGAAATTGGACACTTGCGGGATTCAAGTTTTGAGAATCACAAAGCCTTCCTTCCTGCAACGGGAATATGAGGTGGGGCATCATATCTCCCCTCCCAAATCATGAGGACGGCAAGATAAGCGAGACAACCCCGATCAACATGAGCTTCTCAAGGCACGTGGAACCTCCGCAATACACAGACACGTACACAAACGACAACACACACACACACACACACACACACACATATATATACATATATATATATATATATATATATATATATATATATATATATATATATATATATATATAATATAGATTATATAGATATATATATATATATATATATATATATATATATATATTGCATAGTCCTGAAATATTAATGTCTAAAGGTCACGGAAAAAGACTAAATCTACCAATTCCGTTTCAAGTCAGTTTCAGGAGTTATCAAGAAGGATCTCTTTAACTTAGGAAGCAAAGCCTAAGAAAATGTATTATTCTCATAAATATTATTTAAATTTCCATGTTAAAGAAGACTTTATATAAAAATGGATATGTTCTATTGCAAAGTGTACCAATAGTGCTATTCTCATAAAAAATAAAAAAAAATTTGAATGTTTAAAAAGATAATAAAATTTAACTCCAATTTTTGTAATATTTCTACAATTTTTTTTACGCCATAATTTTTTTTTCTGGATTCAGATATAATTTTTGTGTTTTTAGGTAATCTATTTTCTACGTATATTCCATTGACTCTGTGCATGCCGTTATTTATATGGTATGCCATATGGTTAACATGCTCTCATCAGCATACAAACAATTCTGTTGTTTAAAAGTTTAGGATACTCTTGGCGAGTCATAGTTTCATTATAGTAGCCTTTCAGACCTTTTAAATTGTATGTAAAATAGAAATTTTCTTTTATTACTATCCAGTCATAAGAGCGCGCATTAAAATAAAAACACAATTCATCTAGCAAATAAGACCAGAAGACTTTTATTAGATAAAAAGAAAAATCCTCCTCAATTTCCGAGTTCAAATCAGCTGAGTGTTGTTCTTTACCCTTCATCTTTATGCTGTCATTATGGATGTGGTTTGCTGCTAGCGTAGTATATATATATATATATATATATAATATATATATATGTATATATATATATATATATATATATGTATATATATTATATATATATATCTATATATATATATATATATATATATGTATATATAGAAAGGAGTAAAACCAATACTTGATACTTGTATCTAAAACATCCTTTATTTAGTTACGACAACAAAAACACAGAAAGAGAAAATTGAAAGAATCACTAAATTAAACAAAAGGTTATGCTGTATAAATAAAAAAGGATAAATGAACAAGCATAAAAAAACGGAAAGGAAAGCAATATAAAGGAGTCAAATACCTGAATCATGAAAAAGCATACAACTCCACACTAAAAATTAAAACACAGCATCTATGCGGACCTTCCTCTCGTTGTTACTGAGCGAAGATTTCCACTTGAAAGTGTCAAGACTTTCAACTATTGCCAGCTCGATGGGGGCCCACTCGACTAGAAAAACTGGAAAATGATTCTAAACTTAGATGGTTATTACTGTTTCTGCGTATCTCGTATGGCAACTGAATGGTACAAAAAGAAAACGACTTAAACAATACGGAATACATTATTATCAAATTGACCGTAACAACGCTATACTCCCAAACGTCATCACACAATTGTTTATTGCCTGATGGTCTTGTTGAGCTGCTTTCTCTCTCTGTATGTTGTTATTGTTTTTTTTTTTTTTTTTCTCTCTCTCTCTCTCTATATACTAGTACAGTAGTTTGATTTAACTTCCTTCTGGGTAGGTTGTCACCAGCCATTTGCTTGTTCTTTAAGTAAATCTTTAGCAATTATATTCTGAATGTTTTTATTTAATTATAATATGCAATTCGGATTTTATTACTTTATTGTTTGCCATGTTCGCTTGTTTGCAGCCTAGAAAATGCAACTATGTGGAGTTGTGAAACGTCGGCATATATTTTGATAAAATGCATTTGGATAGTGCCTTTCCCTGACCCGCCTTGGATTGTTCTTCGAGCTGTTGCTCCGGCAAATAGATATATATATATATATATATATATTATATATATATATATATATATATATATATATATATAATATATATATATATATATATATATATATATTATATATATATATATATATATATATATATATGTACACTATATATATATATCATATATATATAAATATATAATATATATATATATATATATATATGTATATATATAATATATATATATATATATATTATATATATTTATATATATATACTATATATATATATATATATATATATATATATATATATATATATTATATATATATATATATATATATATATATATACGTACATATATAAGGCGAGAGCCGTCGCAACGAGGGCCAAAAGGTACATGTAGAACGGGTGACAAGCAGACAACTAGTTGACAGGAAAGATTCATTTTATAAACAATACCATTATGAGTTAAGGTTTCATATGATAGACAATAGGAAAAATTAATAAGATATAAAATAGAAATTGATGTAAAAGAAACTGAAAAATGAAATGATATAACAGCATTAATATAAACTATCCCGAAATACAGATATCCCTCAATGTTGAATATGCCTTCCAAACTGTCTGTCTATTTGGAAACGTACAGAATGTATTAGTGAATTGTAACTTTGTTGTAATTCGACAAATTGTAGTAAATTAATTGTCTTTTGACGTTGTGCATACACGTGTAATATAAAACTTAGTAGGTGAATGAATGTGATATGAATTGTAATCGTTCTAATGTTTAATTTCCTAATGGATTCCAACTTCTTGGGGCAGGAGAGATAGGCTTATGGAGTAATGGGTGGGTTTTGATGTAAGGCCTCGGGTCATTGAGAGAAGAAGAGATGCTCCCGTTCTGTTGGATCTGCAGATGAAACATTTCTCTGATCTCCCTGACAGTTCCTGTTTGTATGAGAAATATTCTTTGATCTTTACTTTTCCATCAGACAAAAATCTTTTTGTTCAACACAAAGTGTGCAACATATGATTCAAGCCTGCAGTAGACAAGATCTCTGTATCTTTTCATTGTGAATTTCTTATAGAACAGGGAAGGCCCAGGGTCTGGTCTTCTGACATCATATCCCAGACCCTTGAGGCCCTTACCACTGTTGGTAATCACTTTCGTAATTGTTTCTTTGCTTCTGTACTTACTGACTAGTGTGACCAGCTTTCCTGATCTTGGCAGCTTGTTAGGTCTGATTCCAGTCTGTCAGAATATCGCATAGATGAGTAATTTTTACCAATCGTAGTGCAATTACTGTGATATGGCTGAACCTAAAACAGTGAATTATGCACTTAGTTGTTAATCGACTATCTAGGGCCTCATCATTGATGCAGAAAGTCAAGGGGCTAACAACCTCATCCCAAAAGACTTATTGAGACAGGAATACTAAGGGGTATAAGCATATGATGCAATATGGGACAGTCTGTAACGTGCACTCCATGAGTTCTGAGTTCAACCCTTCCTCAGGTCGTGATAGATTTTTACAAGAACTGGTCCATACTGCTCCTGTGAGACAGGGATGTAGGTTGCGTAGACGGGTCGGGAAGGGCAGTGTACAGATCTAGTATATGCTAAAGTAACAGCAGCCATTGCATTTATCCTCCAGGTCTCACTTGGGTGCTGGCCATATGCATGAGTAAGTTCAGCCTCCTGGGAGCATATTCCCTGAAAAAGCGGGATGGCATATCTTAAAAACTAACCATATATTTTTTTTAATAAACAATCTCATTGTTTCCCACACCCAAATTAAATTAAAACTGCCACCTCTTAACCTAGCCATACCTAACCTAACCTGACCTAGGTTCATGACAAAAAAAAATATAATAAAATAAATAAGGAAATAAATAAAAAAAAAACCGTGGCTAGTGCAATATTAGTATACATTTCGGGAATTTGCCTCCCGGCGTTATTCTGTCCCCTGCCTCAGTTGGTCATTCGTAACCTTGAACTATCGTCCTTGAACTATCGTTGTGGAATTCTGAACGTTCCTGAAACAATGGCTCTTTCTTTCACGCCTAAAACCATTTCTCTGAAGAGCTTTCACTTACAAAGAGAAGAAACAGATAACAGAGAAAAGAATCGCCTGAATCCTACTCTTTTAGTATTCTAACAATCTTGAGAACTTCTGAGAATGGAAAACGCTGGGTATGAAAAAAAAATAATATAAAGGCTGGCGTCTTTCATTTATTATCCATTCGCTCGATTGCATTGCATGAAGCACATTTCAAGTCATACTGCAACACTATTTCTGGTTTTATCATTTCCAAGTTTTCTTTCAACTCTTCTCTTTCATTCGACTTCATTTCTTGATCTTTTATTGAGCTTCTCCCTTCTGTCTTTCAATTCTCATTTTGTTTGTTTTCTAAGAGAAATTTACAAATTTCTTATTTTTGTGTGGACGATAATATTTACAATTTAAAAGGACAGGAAGAGAGAGTGAGACAAATTGCGATTAGATTCTATTAGTTTCCTAATGATAAAAACGAATACTGTGTTAGCGTAGGTAGTCCCTTTCAATATAAACCTACCCCGTATTCCTATCAACCTGGTATGAATGAATAACATATAGTTTAGGGGATAATGGATTCAGGTATTCTACTTGAACGAGGTATTGATTGTTTTAAAAGAATCGAGAACAGTGAGTATCTTTGTAATAAAAGATGTACTATTTTACAATGACTGGAAAAGAAAATCTATCTTTGAACCTGGAAACATCTTATAAAAAGGATATTCATCCATGGGCTCTTGGCTTAAGTCCCCAAAGAATTTCACTCTCTTGCAGTGTTAAGGCAAAACTTCAATACACACACACACACACACACACACACACACACACACACACAAACACCACACACACTATAGATATATATATATATATATATCTATATATATATATATATATATATATATATATGTATGTATGTATATATGTGTGTGTGTCTAATGTTTGTGTCTATGTATAGAAGCTAGGTGCTATGTCGTAGCTCTAAGTAAGTGGGGGTATAATCCACAATAGATTTTTTATTCTATAAATAGTACTTTACACAACTGGAATAATGTAGACGATGGTCGTACACATATCACTTAGATTTTAAACGTTTAGAAATATAATTGTTCTTGCAATTTGAAAATTAAGCAGCGTCAGTCGATAGACGACTCTGAACTCACAGTTGGATTCTTGACATATTCCAAGTGGATCTTGAACTCAAATTAGCTCGTTATATAAATAACTTGTCCTAAAATAACCTAATGCAGTGCAGCCACTCCAACTCCCTCTTTTTACTGTCTCAAGCACTAAATGGGTGAAAGTGCCCCAAGTGATTGGCTTTATAGCCTAATTTTCATAAATCAATAAAATAATATATCAAGAAATCTACTAAAAGTCATCTTGACCTTTCTGACAATGGATTTTGCTGTTTATAATTATTTGCCTTTTCTACCACTGACCTTAAAGCCTTTCTGAATCACCTTTGCTTACCAAATAAAGGACTTGCTAGTTGCATTTGGAAATAAGCCATACAAAGTTTAAAATTGGGAAATAAAATATAAAAAAAGAATGAGGGTATTCTCTTATGATTTAAAATGAAAAGATTCGCATGCTCTGAATAGTTACAGCTTTTTAGAAAGAGAGTATTTTATAACTATATCAAAGATGGTAATTCTAATTTTAAAGTAAGTTATAATTACAGTTCAAGCATTAACTTGTACCTCCATTCATATTCTCTTTATGCCATCTTAGTTTACACCTACTAACAATTGTTTCACATAGTAACTGCCATTATTTCCTCCTGTTATACCTTTCAAACCTTTATAATGTAAATTTCCCTTTCAGCGCTGAATGACCTTACAGGTCTCAGTGCTTAGCCTTTGACCTAATTTTTATATTCTATTCCTTTTCATAATACTGACAAAGCCTTGAAACTGCAACTTAGAAGAAAATGATAAAAAATCAATGAAAAATATTTCTAAAAGGGAAACATTAAGTTTAAAAGCGTAATTTATTCTATACCATTTGATCTTCATTTTTATGTTAGGTAAAAAGGTCCATAAATTAATGCTACAGAAAATCAGGAAAAGGCTAGAAATGAAGACGGAATCCATTGACAACCGTGTACGAGAGAGAGAGAGAGAGAGAGAGAGAGAGAGAGAGAGAGAGAGAGAGAGAGAGAGAGAGAGAGATTTGGAGAAAATTCGTCACAAGGGAAGACCAGCTATCTGCAAGATAAGTTAAAAATACGTTGCATTCTCTTGTTGTTGCTTAATTAAATTTTCTAATGAATTATCAGATAATCTCCCATGGGGGAATATTGGTCTACCAGCTCTTGACAGATAATTATCATTTCGTATTCGAAGAAAGCATGTTTTATGAAGAGGAACTTGTCAACATGTAGTAAAGTATTTCATATCTGTCATGAAAGCCGTCTTAGTATTTTCGAGATAATTTCCAAACTTTTAGCAATGTTCATATTCCCTTGGGATACATAATGTCGATGACAACAGAAAAGTTGCAGTCCACAAAATAATAATAGTATTGATTTTATTTTATATAAGTGAAATATATCTTTTTTCATTATCTAGCCACATTAGAAGTAGTGCAAAAAGATGAAGTTTCAGACGTGCTTATGAATGGGAATATAGGTTAAATTCAAAATGAAGAATAATGATTTATAGAAGAACCTCACTACATAAATTCTAGACTTAGATTTATATATATATATATATATATATATATATATATATATATATATATATATATGTGTGTGTGTAATGGATACATAATAAAAAAATATGGAATGTTTATTCCATATATATAAAAGACTAAAACTAAAGAGGTCAACCAGATTGCTTGCAGGAATGTGATCAGACCAGAGACGCTAAGATGGGGGGACGTATACCATAAAGTATGTAGGCTAAGTGACATGCGTCACCTGTAGTCATTCAATTTGTTTTAACAAACTTTAGTCCAAGCTTCCTGCTGAGACAACTACCGCGACCTATAATTCAAACGGCCTACGTGATCTGTAGTGTGTCTCATTGTATGTATGGTTCATATGTTCGAGCTACTATCTGCTTCCTTTATAACTTGTAACCGAGATGGTAGGCGGCGCAGAATAGAGTTAGCTATCGTCATTAGAAGACCTGCACCTCTTTACCTAAGCTTTATCATGTAGAGAATAGAATTAGCCATCATCATTGGCAGAAGCGATCAAGCTATCGTCATTTAGAAGACTTGTACTATCATACCTGATCTTCACCATGTAAACTCAGAAGAATATATATATTTTTATACTTTGTGTTTTCCTACAAGAAACCTCATCACCGAATCATCATGAGTTTAACACATCGTCGTCATAACCAAAGAAGATAATACCGGACTTCGTAAGTGATCTACAAACCCCAAGACACTCCAATGAATATGGAAGTGCAATACCAAAAAAAACGACATAGGCGTTTTTTTAAGATTTATCGCAAGGGGTTTTCTAAAAACAATTTTTACCCTCCCCCATAGGCGACCGTTATTATATCAAGGCAACAGCCCCTAAAATATATATATTATTAAATATATCATATATATATATATATATATTATATATATATATATATATTATATATAATAAAAAGAGTATGGCCAGCAGAAACTTCAGCATTTTTCGTTAAAACTTTTCATTTTTTTCATCGAACGCCTACGCTTTCGGGATACAAATCCCATCTTCAGGGCTAAAAACAAGGAAAAAAAAAATTAAAATTCTAATACATTAAAATCAGACTAAAATGGGGCACAGTAATAATTATGCTATTTTAAAAAATATATATATATATTAATTAACAATATATCAGTGAAATTTCGAATTTTATATAAAAAGTAAGACGGTAACTAATTGAATAAGAGATCGACAGTAAAAAGCAAAGCTACTAAGTACCAATGACACTTCAAAATAAATAACAAGCAAAACACTTAAAAAAAACCACAAACCACACGTGAACAAAAAAACTAAGAAAAAATTACGTTTATTTAACTAAAAACAGAGAAAAACAAACATTGAATCGTAACAGGTAAAAAAAAAAAAAAAAATTTATGTTTATGATTAAAAAAAAGGAAAAGAAAAGAAAAAAAAAAAAAAATTAAAGGGAAAAAAAAACAAAATTTACATATATATATATAAAAAAGGCGGACAGAAAGCAAAAAATAGCGAAAAACGAGAACTCACCCAGGTACAGAAGTATAGATAAGAAATGAATTATTATTTATTTTTGACTAAGGGAGAGAGGCAAATACAAAGGCGAGAAGGTAGAAAGGGCGAATGGGACTATTAAGTAATGTTCAGTTGTACAGCAGTTGAATTGGTTGTTGAGGGTTGGTGACAATTGTTTAATTTGAAGAGGGACTCGAGAATGGGTAATGACCGGTTATCTATTGCTTGGGATAAGATTTTAAAATCATTGTACTGGATGTTATGTTTACATTTTATTGCATGGTTGCGTATTGCAGAAAATTCTTTCTTAGCTAAGTGTCAGTCACCGAACAGGAATAACTTTAGCTAAGAAAGAATTTTCTGCAATACGCAACCATGCAATAAAATGTATAACATCCAGTACAATGATTTTTTAAAATCTAATCCCAAGCAATAGATAACCGGCCATTACCCATTCTCGAGTCCCTCTTCATTAAACAATTGTCACCAACCCTCAACAACCATTCAACTGCTGTACACTGAACATTACTTAATAGTCCCATTCGCCCTTTCTACCTTCTCGCCTTTGTATTTTGCTCTCCCCTTTAGTCAAAAAAAATAATATAATTAGTCTTATCTATACTTCTGTACGGTGAGTTCTCGTTTCGCTATTTTTTGCTTTCTGTCCGCCTTTCCTATATATATATGTATTTTGTTTTTCTTTAATTTTTTCTCCTTTTGTAATCATAAACATAAATTTTTTGCCTGTTTACGATTCAATGTTTTTTTCTCTGTTTTTAGTAATAACGTAATTTTCTTTAGTTGTTCACGTGTGGTTTGTGTTTTTAAGTGTTTTGCTTGTTTATTTATTTTGAAGTGTCATTGTACTTAGTAGCTTTGCTTTTTACTGTCGATCTCTTATTCAATTAGTTACCGTCTTACTTTTATATAAAATTCGAATTTCACTGATATATTGGTTAATTAATCTATATAATATATTTTTTTTTAAATAGCATAATTTATTACTGTGCCCCATTTTAGTCTGATTTAATGTATAGAATTTTAATTTTTTCCTTGTTTTTAGCCCTGAAGATGGGATTTGTATCCCGAAACGTAGGCGTTCGATGAAAATAAAGTTTTAACGAAAAAATGCTGAAGTTTCTGCTGGCCATACTCTTTGTTTTTTATTAAAGATCCGACTTTCTAGAAGCGACAATGCCATTCATTTATTATATATATATATATATATATATATTATATATATTATATATATATATATATAGATATATATATATATATATTATATATATATACTTAATTCATAAGAAATAAAATAAACGCAAAAACTTTAAAGATGAATGATGTTACCTTTTAGTGTGACGAAATTCTCATTTTCAGATGTATCTGAAGCATTATTTGCAGCATTATAGTTACTTCTCTCATTATGATTACATCTCACATTTGCAGCTACACAAAGCTGTGCAAGTAAGTCCAAGTGTGTGGCATTTGCACCTGCTACGCAACCAGTCTTCCAGTCACATTTTGTAAACGGTTCACAACTCTTTGAAATGGGGGACTTGGCTGTCCAGGGCACTTTCCAGTCTTCACCAATCTTTTCCCAACATCAGTCTGCTGGACTCTATGCTTCTGGCTGGCATAGAATTGCCTGGCACCATACGCAACCTGCCTGATATGCTGAACGTTTGGTGCATTGAAGCAGAGCTACTCTGGTTGGAGGATGGCTTCATATGGTCTCTGCTTTCTGGCAGACAGGCCAAGTCTGGCCTCATCCATATCGTCATCAGTTCTTGACCTGTCATACATGAAGACCAGATTGTGGTGGGATCACAAACAAGCAACAAAGCACGGCAAAGCTCCCCACAGTTACGTTAATTGTACCACCTCTCAAAATACCCTCAGCTACACTTTTCTCTTCATGTTACTAATTACACGCAGGACAATTGGCTTACCGAATACATAACAAACAAAACACAAACACATGTACTCACCTCAGAATCTAGATACTCAGGGCTAGGCACTGTGCTGTCCGCTGGATATAGGCTAGTCGATACACAACCACCGCTGAATTTTACTGCCTAAGACAGACAAGCACCAAAACCGTACAACAACTCAAAAAAAACAACACCCCAATCACCACGCAAACAAATACCAACAGCTTCGAAAACGGCACAACAAATCATGTGACAACTCCAGCCCAGCAGAACAAACCACCAACACCAACACTGTCTCCAACAGACAACTCACAAAACCACCAAAGCTCAAAATCAAGTACAACAGACCTTTTCAGCTCAACAATCACCACACAGACACACACACACACAACAACCATACAACATCAATATCAACCAAGAAATCACCAAATATCACTGGCTACTTCTGAATGTGACTGATTGTCTTTTCTGACTTACTGACTCCACGACTCTCATAACAGACGCTCGCCACTGATATACTCGGCAATTGCTACAACAGAAAATACCCCCGCCATCAAACCGCTTCTTATTCATCCCTCAACAATTTTTTGCTCTTTCTCTCTATCTTTCACACAACCCTCGAAGACGTTGCCAAATTTAAACTACCATCAAACTCCTCTATAACAAACCTCCAGAATTTTCATATCACCATCTTTGATGCTTGGTGGGTACTTGCTGAGTTTGGGAAAAACTGGTTGGCCTCTAGAAAAATGTCCCATGTCTGCCATGCTGATTTCCTTTCCATTATTCCTAAAGGCTCAGACTGCATCACAACCTGTAAATGCACAGAAGAATGGCATGACCTGGACCTTCTTTTGACAAACATTTCTGTACATGTTGTGAAGTCCAATCCATCGTTTTCTCTGTCCTTGGTCAAATACGAGCCACAGCTGCTGCAGACCCATGCTTTGCAGAGTTGGGAACACACTTAGGCCAATGACAAGGACATCTATGTCATTGGCCTTGACCATGATAGACTTGCTCCCCTGTCCTACAGCATATCTGACATGGGCAAAGATGTGGCTGTATGCCTCCACATGGGGACATTTGTCCAGTTCAAGTAGACTTACTTTATGGTATAATTGGGATATGTCAACAGCAAGGAGGAATGGTAGGGCCATCCAAACTCAAGCTGGTTTCAATGATACAATTAACCATCTGTGATAGAATCAGTGGATATATATCTGGTTCTTTGCTGTGACATTGCTCTTTCTCAAGATTTCTAAGATGGGACCTCTCCTTATTGTAAAGGCCTGTGAAACATATAAGATGGTATTTTAGCTTTTGTGCAATTGCTTAACCTGCAACTAGTTTTCCCAATAATTTACCATCATTAAGTGACCCTAAAGGTATTGTGGTATTTTGCCATGTTTTTGTTGCAGTGGTTATCTTTCTGCCAGTCTTTGCACAGCCTTGCTGGGTCAAAGTTAAGCCACATTTCACCAATCTCCTGGAACAATGGTATATTGGTTAAAAGCATTATTCGCCAATCATGTTCAGGATTATGGTGTACAGAGGCCAAGGGTGAAGTTAGACCTTCATTTTTTCTTGTCTTCCTGGCAGACAACATTAGCTCTAGCTACTCTTCCATTTTTACTTTGATTTATTTCACACTTGCCATTATCAGCTCTTGACTAAAGCTGATGGACTATCCTTTTACCACCTTAATCTGATCTGATATGTAAATTGATGCATGGGATACAACTAGGTTTGGTTACCCTACACCTAGTCCAATCATTCAACCAGTGTCATTTAAGTTCTGTATGATCTGCACACCATCCAGGTAGAGTACATGAACAAGCCATGTAGAGCCCCACTTACCCTTGGCTCGGCACTACTGCTCTGACACCTCTTATCAATTCTGGCATGGCTGTCTAACTAGATGTACAAACATTATATATACTTTTCTACCAGCTAATTGATATGGGGCTATTAGACAGCATTTGTGACAATAAAGTTTACTAAAGCAAAGTTAGTTTTCAGCATAAGTAAAAACACTGAACCCCATGCTAAGTTACACCCATGTGGCCTGATTGTGCGCTGACATTTACTCTTTTAACCAAAACATAAATATAACCCACAACTGAAATTATGTATAGACTTATAAACTATTGCATTGAACAGGAAGACATTTTCCATGCATACTGAATCCTGAGTTGTGATTGTTTAAAGCTTTTTACAGCTATATTTGACTCCACCTTTCTTTATGTTATATGAAACTTTGAACAAAAATACATTTTAATTTTTCTTGGGGACTCTTCCTAAAATGTGTATAACCCAAAAAATGCAAAAAAAAAAAAAAAAAAAAAAAAAAAAAAAAAAACGTGACCAGAGGCACATAAGTCTCATATTAAAACCTTGACTAGCAGCTATTTTGGAATTTTGAGTGAACACCCAGTAATTTTCAGAAAGTGGCCTATGGAGAAGATATGTACCAAATTTCATGCTATTAAATGATGTATTTTAGTGAAAAAAAATTATCTGCTACACTAAAAGTAAGGTTTTAAGCCTTTGTTCCTTATATTTTACCCTTGTAGGTGATACAGTCAGATCAGCAACATCCTCATGGTAAGTTTACTAGAGCCGCACCTTCAAACATAAGAATTGGTGACTTAGCCAGCATGTTCTTGCATCCTGCATGTGTAACATTTCATCATACTGCCATCCCAACCCTTGCAATTGCTAGCGGAAGTGGCAAGACAGAAGCAAACCATTTAGGTGTAAAATCCCTTACCTGCACATATACACAGTTGAACAGAGGTTACACAACACAGTATTCTCTTAACATAATATTACTGTAATTAATCGCAATTTGTGACTGGAATTTCTTTAAATCTTAATGTTAACATTGCATACATACTTAGTGTATCATTTCCTCACAGTGACAGTATTGCCATTCGAAACACAAGAATATGCTGCTAAATATGTTAACAAATTTGCATGTCTTAATTTGTTAGGACTTGGCCAGGAAGTGAAGTAATAGAAGTGTTTACAATCAGTGAAAGTGCAATTATTTCCCATACATGTGTCTTGGACAATTTGCAGTCCATTAGCTAGGAACAGGGCATCTGGCAACCCATTCAAGTACACAGTAAGATCAACACTGCCGTCTCATTAAATTCTTTCCTGTACACTCAGTAACTAATTCATCATTGCATTATACACTTGCTTTGTCCCTATATTTGTAGTGCATTCATTTAAGTATTTTCATTTACGATTTCAACTCACTTATGCAAACTTCGTGAGCCATGTTTCCTTAAGTCTCCATAAGTCAGTGTGAAAGAGTGGGTTTGCCTTTCAGGAATAAAGTAAAATTTCCCAATAAGTAAACTTAATAACCTTCTATTAATTAAGTTTGCTTGCTGTGACATGCTGACTATCGATTGTGAAAAATTGACCCTTCGATCTCATACTATTTAGTCCCTTGTTGTTACTTCTAATCCTCTCTTGAGCTTCATGGCTGTGATAAACCTCTTATTCCAGGTACTGTCCTGAACCCAAAGATGCCTGGCCACCTGAATGACCCAAGGCATTGATTAAGATGTCCACACCTGTATTACTTAGGCAAAGATTAACCTCACATTATTTGCCAAAAGAGAAAGTCGGGCGCATGAACTGCCCAGCATTTGCCAAAAGAGAAGGTTGAACCCATTATCTGTGCAGCATTCACAAAAAGACAAAATTGGACATCCCAAGAATGCATCTAGATGCTTTCCAGGCTAAAAAAGGCTAGCACTTCTAGGAGCTAATACATAGCTCCCTATCCCTGGACAACGAGAGAAACCAGACCAGCACCAAGGTAGTTGGATCTTTGATTGCACACTCATTTAGAGCCATCATCCATCTGTGGCTGAATGACTCAGTCCGAGTATCTTGAACCCAGCGTCAACCACACATTGTTACGACTACAGGAGCCATCTCTTCAGAATTAAGGCAGAGTAAGGAACTGAGGTTGTCTAGTTACTTATTTGGTGAATTAACGGTAAAAGCGAGGATAAGAGGCTAGAGCTGAGTGAGACAGAAACCACCCTTTACATAATATGCTACTGTATAAACTTGAGACTTGATTTTAACACGACAGGTGAAGTCTATATAAGACTTGCACTTGGAAACGGAAAGGATAGGGAGAATTCTTTCTTCTCCAAAATGCCCTTTAGCTTTTTTCTCCTAAACATTTCCATTTCCAAGTGCAACTCTTGCATAGACCTGACTTGTCATATTAAACTTGTATCACGTTTAGTAGTGTTTTATGCAAAGAGGATTTCTGTTGCCCTCAGCTCTAACCTATTATCCTCGCTATTACTGTTAATACATCAAGTGATCGTATGCATTTCTCTATTTCAGAAAGGGGTGCTTACTGCTGTGGATCCTACCACGATTGTATGCTTGTTGGTTACACCGAAGACCATTTCAAAATGTAACCACCTTATAAACAAGTGTATTGAAATTTAATCACCAGCTCTCAGTTACAATCCATTACTCGGTGTTTATGTACTGCTGCAGGACCACCATGGGGGCCTTCCTTATCCCTCCCTGTCTTCTGATTTTGCATTGTAAATACATGTCATTGAGTTATCCTGAGAGTTTCTCTTTAGGATCCCTCTGAAGTAAGGCCTGAAGCATTTGCTCCTTCTCATCGTATTTTACCCACCTTATAGGTGATACAGTCAGACCAGCAACAACCTTTCGGTAAGTTTACTAGAACCGTGCCTTCAAGCGTAGCA
>NC_087220.1:35494050-35524050 GCF_015104395.2 Macrobrachium nipponense | reverse complement strand
ATATATATATATATTTTAATATATATACTAATAATATATATTATATATTTATATATATTATTATATTAGATTTATATATATATATATATATATACTATATATATAATAATATTTATATATAATATGTATATATATATATTTTATATAATAATATATATATTAATATATATATACTCATAATTATTTTATTTATATTAAATATATATATATATATATATATATTAATAGATATCTATATATAAAATATAATATATATATCTAAATAAATATATATATAGAGTGATATAAATATATAATATATTATACTAATATTTATATATATATATATATATAGATATATATTAATATAATAATGTAAACATATATATATATATATATATATAGTATATATATATATATATATATATATATAGATTAATATATAATATATATATATTAGAATATATATAGATATATATAAATATATATAGATATATATATATATATAAGATATATTATACATATATATAGATATATATAGTATATATATATATATAGAGATATATATATATAAAAATATAAAAAAAATATATTATGATATTTATATATCTATATAATAAATATATATATTATATATTATAATATATATATCTATTATAGATAGTTATATATAATATATCTATAATATATATCTATATTATTTATTATATTTATATATATATATATATTATATATAATATATAATATATATAATATATATATTATAATATTTATATATAATAATATATTATATTATATATATATATATATAATATATTATATATAATATAATATAATAATATATATATAATTATATTTTAATAATTTTTATATATATTATATACAATATATAATTTATTTTATTTATTTATATAATAAATAAATATTATATATATATATATATATATAATATATAATATATATATATATATATATATCTTATATATAATATATATCACGGAGGTACAATGCTAAAAGCACAGAGAACATCTAACAAAGTAAACATGTTTTTATGTTTACTTTGTTAGATGTTCTCTGTGTTTTTAGCATTGTATCTCGAAAATGTGTTGAAATAACACGAAAGCGCTCGGTACGCCTTCTTGTATTTTCCTGTGGCCTTGGCTGAATATATATACATATATATTCTACTTATATTATTTTGCTTTTGTAATGCGTATCAGCATCTCTTAACTGTATGAAGTTGCTGTAAAATTGTTAGCAATATTTTCATATTCATTATTTAACTTAAAGTTTGTATGTTTTAATAATGTATGTTCAGATTTTGCATAGTAATTTAAAAGTTAAGATAATGTAGAATGTGAGAGAAGAATAGCATGTCTGTTCGAAGTAGTAAAAATATTTGTCTCCAGTTGGGGCCGCGTGGTTCCAACTTTGTTTTTTTTTTTTAAAAACAATCTTGCAATGCTCTTTGACTTTGTTCCAGACTTGTCTTTGGTTGAGTAAACACGTGGAAGGATTGCACCCATCTTTCGCAAGTCTAAAACGTTTCACATACATCTGATGCCTTTCATTTCATATAAGTGGTTAAGAGTGTTTATGTATTGAAAACTATCTAATATTACAAGTAAATTAACTCTTATATCTCTCGATTTGTCAAAAGAGAATTTGTAGACTCGTAAGTAGCTTAATTCTTGAAATGGAAAGTTTGTGACGTCACACAAGGAAATGACGAAACTTAAATTAATTCGAGAAGATTCTACAATCATATCTTTTACTTTAAAAGACTTATATTGTCTGAAATCATGTAATAATAAATGTTAGTTATGACTGTAATCTCACTTTCTTTCTAATTATTGTTTTGAAAGATAATTTTTACAATTTTATCTCTCTCGTTCCCATACCGTTTTGGGCCGAGGTCCACTGATCATTTTGCCTTTCGAGAGAGAGAGTTTTATGATTTTGAACTTTGAACCCATAGTGTAAAGAGATCCTCTTCCTCTCTCTCTCTCTCTCTCTCTCTCTCTCTCTCTCTCTCTCTCTCTCTCTCTCTCTCTCTCCCGCGGTATTTTTTATTTACATTAACGTAAATATCTCATACTTAGCGATTGGTCACTCGTAAATTTTAGATTTCGTATTTCTTAGAGTTACTTAATATTACTTAGTGCTTGTTGTGGAATCTAAACAAACATTGTACAAGTGTGTAACGGCACCTTTTCTTTTTTGAAATATTGTGAATTTTTCATGGTGAAATTTTGGAAGTAGCTACGGCATTAACTTAATTAGTACCAAGGTAATGGGTTAGTTACAATGTTTAGTTGCAACTAAAACACATTTACACTGGTTTGGTGAAACAATTTAATTTTTTACCACATTGTAAATTTTTATGTTTTGTGTTTGTTTCTTTTCAGGTGATTTTTTGTGCATTTATTCATTTTTCTTATTGAAGTGATTTTTTTTTGTGCATTTATCCATTTTTTTTATTGCAGTGTTTTATATGGTGTCTGGTTAATGCTTTCTTTTTGCAATTTTGGTATTTTTACAATTTTTTCTGTGTTTTCATTTGTAGTCACAATTTGATCACTTAATTGTTTTCATTAATTAATCATTGCACATTTAATTGAATTTAAACACTTGTGAATTAATTTTGCACTTAATTAGAATTCTTTTCAAGTTTTATTGTTGATTAGCACATTGTGAATTAAGTTTAAAATTTTTATTATTACCTAACACTTTTGAATTTCGATTGATTTAATTTGTTTCTTGATTTTTATGATAAATTAATTTTGATTATATTTTACTTGATTAATTCAAGACTTAATTAAACTTTGTGTTGTTTTTAAGTAACAGTAAATTTCCCCTGAGACTGTGAAATTTCACTTATAAATTTTGAGTTTGATAATTAATTTTTTTTATTTAAAATTTTTTCAAGTGTTTGCCTTTTCACCCAGTATATTTAATTTTGTTTAGGTAGAAACAGAGTGATAATTGAGCTTTTTTCCTTCAAACTTACTTTTGAAATCAGGGAAATACTTAGACTTTTAAATATAAGAATACCTCTCTCCTTTTTTTTCAATGAACTTAGTATGATTTTCTGCAATACTGGTAAGTTGTTTAAGGGATCACTGTTGCCTTTAGAGTATTCAGTCGTACTTTACCTGTGATGAAGGTTCAGGTGTCTGGCTGTGGTGAGGCAATATTTAATTATTGGTAAGTGTAGTAACGAGATACTTGGCACTTCGTCCCAATATATATATATATATATATATATATATATATATATATATATATATATATATATATATATATATATATTGGGACGAAGTGCCAAGTTATCTGTTACGAAACTTACCAATCATGAATGAGTACCTCACAGCAAACCAGACACCTGAACCTTCATCATAAATGAAATACGACTGATACTCTAAAGGCAACAGTGATCCCTTAAACAACTTACCAGTACTGCAGAAAATCAGACTAAGTTCATTAAAACAGGTGAGGTAATCTTATATGTAATGAAATTAATTAAAAGGCATCGCCCCATTAACAACTTTAAAACTTTAAGTATCTCCCTGATTTCAAAAGTCTAAGTACTTCTCTGGTTCTAACTCAGTTCAACTAAATTGAAGGAAAAAGCTCAATTACCACTCTATGTTTTCTACCTATACAAATCATAAATACTTATGTACTGGTGAAAAAGAAAACACTTAAAAAAATTTTAAATACGAAAATTTATTATTAAACTCAAAATTATACGTAAGTGAAATTCACAATCTTAGGGAAATTTACTGTTACGTGAAACAAAGCAAAGTTTAATTAATTCTTGAATTTATTAAGTATATAAATAAATCAAAATTAATTTCTCACAAAATTCAAGAAAATTAGGCAGTAATTAAAATTTGGAAATTAATTCACAAGTGATGAATAACAATGAAACTTGAAAAGAATCCTAAGTAAATGCAAACGGATTCACAAGTGTTAAAATCAATTAGAAGTGCAAAGATTAATTAATAAAACAATTAACTTAATAAAATTGTAAATACAAATGAAAACACATCACAGAATAATATGGAAAATACAAATTGTAAAAAGCACAAATCACACAAAACATAAAATAAAAACACACTTCAATTAGAAAATGGATAAATGCACAAAAAATCACTTAAATAAGAAAGATGGATAAATGCACAAAAAAATCACTTCAAATGAAACAAACACAAAATATGGAAATTTTCAATGTGTAAAGATTTAAATAGTTTCACCCAAACCACTGTAACCATTAGCTGCAAAACTAATAAAAACCTTGTATAACACATTATCTTGGTACCAATTGTTTCTGCTGTTGTTAGTTCCAAAATTTCACCACACTTCACAATAATTTCAAAAAAAACAAAAAGAAAAGGCGCTGTTACACACTTCTACAATGTTTGTTCAGATTCCACAATAAGCACTAAATAACACTAAACAACTCTAAGAAGTATCAAATGTGAAATTTATATGAGTGACCAGCAAATGAGTGTAAAATCTTTATGTTATGTTAATGTAAAATCAAATATGACGTGGGAGAGAGAGAGAGAGAGAGAGAGAGAGAGAGAGATGCAATCGCAATGAGGTTCTAAGTCAGAATGAATTTCCCTTTCTTACGGAAGCTGAACAGTGGATTTCGTCGCACAAAACGTTTTGGGGCCGAGGTACAGCTACTTTCATAAAAATTCTCTTTCCAAGCAATATCTAAAGAGAAATGGAAATTATAATCACAAATAACATTTATTTCATGATTTAAGATGATAAAAGTATTCTAATATGAAAGGGTTAATTATTTATAAAGAAAGCAACACCAAATGACGTCATTCCCAAAAGATGATGTATGCTTAAACAGAAGGTTCTAGAACGATCTTACGAAAAGATGATGCAATGCCATAGGAACAGGGTGAAATCTTCACCTGGCTCCTCGACAAAGAAGTACTCATCTGAAACAGACTCAAGCGAGTAAGATTGACATGTTATGAAAACAAAACGGAGGCTTCGAGTTCCTCTTATCTGAGGTGTTTGACATATTATGGAAACAATTTCTAGTTGGAACGGACAAAGTTAATCTCTCTCTCTTTTCACTTTCTTCTTTATATTAACTTTTACATTATGTTATGAAATCTGAACATACATTTTTAGACATCCTATAACTCTAAGCTAAATAAGGAATCTGAAAATGTTGCAAAACTCTTTTATATAACATTTCATACAGTCAAAGAGAGGAATTATGTGTTATGAAAGGGCCGCAGACAATATAATTATTATATATATATATAGATATAATATATCATATGATAATATATAGATATATTACATATATATATATATTATATATATCTATATATATATCTATATATATTGACTCATTTGCTGTTGTTAAAGGTTTTTGTTGCTAGTTTGTAAGAGAGTCAGTAACAATAATTCCAATAATCCATATGTGGAGTCATTCCTTTTTTGATATTTGCCAAACCGTCATTATTCGAAAGTTGCTTCAAAGTTTTTATGATCTGAAATGAACTTCGGTTTTTTCTCCATTTTATATAAATGTATAATGCTTTTTTTTAAGACAATTGAGCAAAAAAAAAAAAAAAAAAAAGAAACTACCCACATTCTTTTTTTCTTGAAATAAAGTCTTTGTTTTCTAAATCTATTTAAACGAGTGTATATATCCATTGCGTATCTCATGGGGAAGATGATACCATTAAACCTAATGTTTCTCATCCACCATTACTGCTGCCTTGATCAAAGAGCAGAATGTCCCCTAAACAAAGGACATCAAGGGGTTCATTCATGCTATCAAGTCAGCTGACAAAGGAGTGAAGCTTTGTGCCTTTGTTTGAAGGAATGCGAGTGCAAGCTCCTGATGTTGGCTGGAAGAAAGGAAATGAGGTCATTGTTTAGAAGATAGTTGGTTTAACTCTGCGTTGCATTTGATGGCCTGACGTTCCTGCTCCTTCATTGACAGAAGAGAAATTCATTATCGTTGCCCTCGTAAAATCACTTTACTTGTTTTCTGGGAGGTTTCAGAGGCGACTGAGAGGATAAATAAATCTATTGTTGAATGGACTCTGCAGGAACAGTGAAGAATAAAGTTACCACCATTTCCCCTTAATGAAAAACAGGTATCTGAGACGGATTGTAGGGTTACAGAAACTAGGAAGAAACTGATATGGCTTTTGCATTCTGGAGAAATCTCCGCAGTATTACTCACGATGTCATAAAGTCATGTGTTTTCCTCTAAATTTCCACCGTAAGGTTTAGGGGTCCTGTACTTGTAGAACGCCTTTCTTTAGCTGAATTGAAAAACTTTCATTCATTACCAGTAGTCATATGAAGCTGGAATCTAAAGGGAAAATATCTTTACTTGTGGCTTTTAAGTTGACTTGAGATCTAGAAAAAAATGGGCCAATATCAATAGCATATTAGGAAAGTAGTCACCAACATCCAAGGCACTAACTTCACAAAATTTAATGTAATAAAGTATACCTTAAAATGATAGTTTTGGAGTGAATATTTACCTGTACCACAGTAAGTAATGTCAAGATCGAAGTTTTTTTTCCTACGTTTCAACTACGAGGGGTGACCTTGAAAAGGGGTAAGATTAAGTAATATAATTGGAAATAATTATTTTTTAACTAAGGCTCGTGCCGACTATGTTTCTTCTAAAACCTAGAAAAATAAAATGTTGCAAAAGTCTAATTTTGTCTTCAAATTTACCTGTGACTAATGAAAGTGTCAATACCCAAAAACATTCGGGAGCATAATCACCAAATCCCTATATACCACTCTGTTTTTCATCAGTTTCAGAGAAAAAATATGTTAACGTCTTAAAATGACCTGAAACACTGACAAGAAATTAATAATGATACTAAAAGAATAATCGGTACCTTTACACCACCATTCATGATAATGAGAGAAAACTAAATTTAGATTATTACCTTCACTTTTGACATTGAAATATGAGTAAAAGTAGAGAAAAAAAATTAACATCGACGCTTAGTTTAGAGTTCTGAAGATCTTGGAGAGTTCTGGAGATCTTGGAGCCGTAATTGTGATAGTTTCTGAGAATTAGGGACCTTCAAATTAACTTTCAACATAAAAAGTAGTCAAGTTCATTAATATTTGAGAAAGATTTAAAAGCCAAATCAATTTCACCACAAGCAGATGAATAATAATAATAATAATAATAATAATAATAATAATAATAATAATAATAATAATAATAATAATAATAATAATAATAATAATAATAATAATAATACACTTTGACATTATAAAATGAAGATAAAAATATTGAACAGTACCCTTCACAAGTGTCAATTTTTACCAGCTTTCAACCCTGGACGCTGGATCCTTTAAAATAGCAGACGAACCGGCGAGAAAGAAGCACCATTAATATTGAGAAGGGAGAGGCAGTGTGACTGAAAACGAAAAGTTTTGGATTACGAACGAAAGCTTTCGAGAATCCTTAGATCCTTTTAAGCCGCTGGCTGTGTAGCTGGCTTTTAGTTTTACTCTTTCCTTTTATTTTCGTTTCTAGATTCTACTCCTCAAATCTTCACTGGCGTTTAAATCATACTTTATTCCCCTTGCAGAAGATGAATAGAACAATGAGGATGTCCTTGCTTCTTTAAGCAATAACTCTCTCTCTCTCTCTCCTCTCTCTCGCTCTCCCCTCTCTCTCTCTCTCTCTCTCTCTCTCTCTCTCTTATTTACCTACCTGAGCTTCACATCTCATGTACTCAAGGAGACAATGTCATTCCTAAAACAGTACATTGAATAAGATAAATCTTTGAAAGTAACCGCGGAAAAAAAAAGTTTCCCTTATCAAAATACAGAGGGTCATAGAAAAGTTGTCTGAGGATCTTTCGTTCACTTGATGGAGCTCTTAAAGAGTTTTCATCTTATTTGAACTTTTTACTTTTGTGGAATGACCACACCTGGTAGTGGATGTGCCCAAAGTATCGTGCTAAGTAGATTCTGCACACACACACACACCATACACACACACACTCACACACATATATATATATATATATATATATATATATATATATATATATATATATATATATGTATATATTATATTATATTAATATATATATATATATATATATATATATATATATATATATATATATATATATATAAAACACAGCGTCAAAATTATCAGCCGCATATGCCCGTGTGTGGGCATTGTAATAATCCTGGAAATTCTTCCGAGCAATGCCTCACTAAACCAGATCTTCCTCAGTCGGCTCCCTCTCCCCCTTAGAATGGACATCACCAAAACAACAAGAGTAACGGGCACTGGCAGAGGAATAACCGGCCAAGGCCTGATTATAGCAGGAGCTTTTGTGACTTGTACAAAGTGTATGAACACACCTCTTCATGGGCTCATTGCTCCAAACGGGCCACTACTCCCGCCATTGCCATAGCAGTGATGGACCCATCCACCCTAAGCCCCCCAGCTCAGGGCCCCATATTTGTTGCACCTCCTAGAGGTCACTATCCAACACACCCGGTCCGAGCATTTGATGACTCTGGTGCACAGCTCACGGTAATTAGGGTAGGTAAAGTTCCTCCTGGAGCGAGGATTGAGAGGCATAATTTAATTGCTATTGAAAGCCTCAATCATATTAAAATATTCCTTCCAACCGTCTGGTTAAGGATCACACAGCCTCACCATTCAAAAATATGTACTCTGGCGTTGGGTACATACATTCCTGGCTATTATGATATATTGTTAGGCCAAGACATTACTCCTCCTAATTTTGAACTGTCTTAGGACGCCTGCCCTTACCTTGCTCCCGACCACTTCTGCAGTCCTCCTGGACATGCCCTTGCACAGCCAGTTCCATTTGAAAAGATTAGGTCATGCCCCCCTCTTCCCCTTATGTGCGATGAGCCACACCTGAATCCTCCTACTCGGCCAGACCTTAGACCTTACAGACCTTACAACTTGTTCGGGTTGCCCCAGGTCCCTCAGTATGAGGCACCTCTAATGTCTACCAGAGAGTTGCTAGTTAATCTTCCGGTATATTTTGCATCTTCCAATCCTGGATGGTCTGGGATGCAGCTTAGATATTTGTCGAGCTTATTCTTAAACACATCTACGCTCACTCCTGATATATTCCTCAGATGAGCTGGCAACGCATTGAATAGACGCTGCATTATCGATGCTGGTGCGTAGTGGATTAATGTCCTGTGTGCTTTCCTTATTTTTCCTGGTATAGTTTTGGGCACTATTAATCTACCTCTGCTTGCTCTTTCTGATATTTTTAGGTCCATGATGTTTTCGACTATTCCCTCTATCTGTTTCCATGCCTGAATTATCATGTAGCATTCTCTTCTCCTTTCTAGACTATATAATTTTAAGGATTGTAGTCTTTCCCAGTAGTCAAGATCCTTAACTTCTTTTATTCTAGCTGTAAAGGACCTTTGTACACTCTCTATTTGTGCAATATCCTTTTGATAGTGTGGATACCATATCATATTGCAATATTCAAGTGGACTACGAACATATGTTTTATAAAGCATAATCATGTGTTCAGCTTTTCTTATTTTGAAGTGCTGTAAGAGCATTCCCATTTTTGCTTTACATTTTACCAATAGAATTGCTATTTGATCATTGCATAACATGTTCCTATTCATCATCACACCAAGGTCTTTAACTGCTTCCTTATTTGTGATTGTCTCATTATTAAGTCCCCTATATGAATATAGCTCTCCTTCTCTGTCTCCATAATTTATTGATTCACATTTATCAGAGTTAAATATCATCCTATTTACCTCCGCTTAATCATATACTTTGTTAAGGTCTCTTTGTAGCGCGTTCCTATCTTCATCACAAGTAATTTCTCTACTTATTCTTGTGTCATCGGCGAAACTACTCACTACCGAGTCCTTAATATTACTGTCTATGTGTGAAATCATAATAACAAACAGTATTGCAGGTAACACCGTACCTTGTGACACACCGGATATTACCTTATCTTCATCTGATTTCTCATCTTTTGCGATAACTATCTGTTTTCTGTTGTGTAAAAATTCTTTTAACCATCTTCCTACTTTATCCACTATATTATGTTTTCTTATTTTCTTCGCTAATATATTATGATCTACCTTGCCAAAAGCTTTTGCAAAGTCTAGATAATCCACATCTGTTTCATTTCCGCTTTTCAGATTTTTGTATATGTTCTCACAGTGGACTAACAGTTGGGTTTGTGTACTTTTTCCAGGTATGAAACCACGTTTTCCTATATTAAACAAATTATTTTTTATTAAATGTTTCATAATATTTTTCTTCATTACCCTTTCATACACTTTCTTACGGTGGACTAACAGTTGTGTTTGGTTACTTTTTCCAGGTACGAATCCATGTTTTCCTATATTAAACAAATTATTTTTTAATAAATGTTTCATAATATTTTTCTTCATTACCCTTTCATACACTTTCATAATATGTGATGTTAGACTCACAGGCCTATAATTACTTGCCTATATTCTAGTCTTGATCCACTTTTGAAAGTAGGGGTAATATATGCTACTTTGTGCTCATCATAAATCTTGCCTTTGCGATAGAATGAACTACTTTCTTTAACAAAATAGCAGGTACACCATCAGGCCCTGCTTCAGCTCCATTTTTAATTTCATTAATAGCCTGCACAATATCAGCTTCATTAATATCTATGTCTGCTAAATATTCACTATTTTCATCCCTTACTTCTATATCAGTATCTTCATTATCAATTCTAGGGGTGAATTCTCTCTTATATCGTTCTGCCAATATGTTGCATATTTCCTTTTTTTCCTTCGTTAATCTTCCTTCAATCTTAGGGCCTATTTCTGTTCTTATTATATTCATCTTTTTCGCATATGAATACAATAGTTTGGGGATTTGCTTGATATTTACTAGCGTTTTTTTTCTTCCAAGTCTTGTTTTTCATTTTCTTTTGAGTGTATAATCTTTTGTTCTGCATTTTCTATCTTACTTTTTAGTTCGATCACTTTCCATGCATTTTTTTCTTTTGCAAAACCTTTTTTCCGACTTTCTGATTTTCTGGAATAAGATCCTTCTGTCTCTTGGTATGCATGACTGATGTTTACTTTTCTTCTTTGGTATATATTTATCCACTATTTTCTCTAATATTTTATATAATATCTCCGTATTTACCTTTATATCATCACTTACGAAAATGTTATCCCAATCTTTGTTTAATTCTTCATTCATTTCTGACCATTTTATATTTTTATTGTAGAAGTTGTATTTTCCATATCCTTCCCACTTTTTCATTTCTTGCTTATCTCTGTTTTCACTTGCTTTGGAATGGACTGTTAATTCTATGACACTATGGTCTGAAATACTAGCATTATAAACTATTATTTCTTAACATAATTCACCTCATTCACAAATACTAGGTCTAAAGTATTTTCCTTTCTTGTTGGCAGGTGATTTATTTGTTGAATGGTGTATTCTAGTAGCATATCTAATAGCTTTTCGAATTGCCTCTTATCTTCTGCACTACTATTACTCTCTTTTTTATATGGATAAATACGACCACAATCTCCTATTCGTTCTTTCCAGTCTACGAAGGGAAAGTTAAAGTCTCCGGATAGGAGAATAGTCCAGTCCTTGTGATTTCTACATATATCATCCAATTTTTCTATTATTGTGTCAAACTCTTTAGTATTAGGGGGTCTATATATTACTATGTTCATAATTTTTCAGATTCAAATTCTACCGCTATTAGTTCACATTTCTGAGTTACTATATTTCTCATATAAATTTTTTTCCTTGTTTTTTGACTTTCCCATATATTGAGTTCCCCCTTGATTCCTATTTTTTCTATCTGCTATAAGTTTGGAACCCTTTTATTTGATCGCCATTCCCAGTCTCTTGGGAATACCAGGTTTCAACTTATATTCATTATATCTATTTTCTTTTCAATTTGGTTAGTTTCTTCTAGTACTCTATTTTTCTTTTTGAGTTACTCGGTAACTAAACCCTGCGCATTCATCACTATGATGGTTTGCGTGTTTCTCCTTCATTTAATATTGGGTAATAATAAGGATTTTCCCATGTCTCTTTCCAGTTTCTGGTATGTTGTTCTTTTCTTCATTTCCAGAAATTTTTTGACATTAAAAAATCCAACTTTTCCATAATATTGATCTTCCTTCATCATAATTATTCATTTTGTGTCTGAATCTGCAATTTTCTCCATATCTGCAATATCCTCTTGCATCGTAAATACAGTATTTATCTCTTGAGCTGTATCTTGGGCTGTATCTTGGAGCTGATGCTTGGAAATTCTTTGCTGACACTCCATATCGCGGTGATAGCTTACTTTTTTCCTTCACCTGATATCTTTTGTTGCCTCTCTTTATTTGTTTGCTTTCTTATATTGGATTTTATTATTGGATTTTGATTCATGGCTACAGGGTGCATATATTACATTTTTTGTCGAACTTACATCCTTTTCCTTCTTTTAGGTTTTTGCATATTTTTGGATGTAGATCTCTGCAATCATCCTCATAGCTGTCTAGGTATGCACATTTACCATAGATTTCATGGTTATGACATACCTTGGGATGTTTGTAGTGACATCTTTCTCCGAATCTGCAATTCCCTCTTTTCAAAAGGGTGCAGACTTTGTCTTGTCTATTTTATTCTCTTTCCCATCAGTGTGCAGATCTGGGTGGAGCCTCTTCGGGATTTTATTTTGTGTTGTCATGTCGATATTATTTCTTCGTATGTATGCTGCTTGATTGCCTCTATATAGTATCAATGAGTATCTCCGCATCCATACTTTTATCTTGTTCTTTGTTTTCCTTATTTTTTTCTGTCATTTCAGTTTTGTTTACTTCTCTTCCTTTTTCCTCTTCTTCTTCTTCTTCCTCTTCCTCTTCTTCTTCATCCTCAACTATTTGTATATTAAGTCTTGATTTAATAACATTGTCTATCTATGATAGAGAGGAACGGCCTCAGTGCCAGTACAAGGCAAGAATCGAGTTTTAATCTCGAAGCTCCCCCGAGAGCCCATAACAACCTCCTCCTCTTCCCTTCCGTCAGGGGCTAACCAGTCCGAGCATAAGGACTCTGCCAACACTCAGTTGGCCAAAGAACGTCTGGAACTGAGTCAAGTAGTTCTAGGCACTGGGGCACATGCCGTTGTTACGACTGTCACAGCAGTCAGGGCCGATGCTATCGCAGCACCTTCAACGGACTTCCATCTTTAGAGTCTCCCCAAGGCGTCGTCAAACCAACCTCGGAGAGGTTGAAGGAAGAGAGGTTGAGGATGCCGAGGATTCCAGCTACCTTGGAGGAACCCATAGGCCCTCTCCACACTAGTGCCCTGGCACCTTGCCATATCTCCTTTTAAAGAATTCCGGCCCTTCTCCATCCAGAAGAGAATGCCCGATTCTGCTACTCCTACTTCCTACTTCTCCCTGTTTTGCTACTGTTCTTATTTTGTACTTTATATACCCTCTTCCTTCTAATTTCGTTCTTTCTTCATAGTCACCTCTTAGGCACTTCTTTCTATTGTATGCTCTGCTTAGTAGGCACCCATTTGCCAGCGGATCTGGCATTGAGAATTTGACAAGTCATTGAGAATAATTATAATGGCATTAGCAAGCTTCTAACGATGCCCTTTAAGAAGTCCCCAGACTTCCCATACTAAGTGCCACCTCTGGCACCATATTAATTAAAGGGATATTAATACACACATATGAGCCACCAGGAAATATTTTTACTTAGCCTACTAAGGCGATATTATTAAAGCAATGCCTCTTTTATCTTTTTTTATTTAGTTGCATTAATCTTGTATTTAGGTGCGTACTCTGTAATCCCCAGTATTCTATTATTTATGTTACTTTATTATCGACCAAGGGTCACTATTTAGTTCTCTCCTATTTTATTGATTGTCTCTGCCCGCCTGGCACAGGGCTAGAATTATATTACGTAATCGCAGGTACCCTAACACCTTTGCAGAAGCTCGTTTGTAATATCCCCTCAGGGCAAATTAACCGCATTAAATGTTTACGCTGAAATAGTGTTCATATTCAATAGAACTAAGTTATCATTAAAACTTAGAATAAAGTTAGAGTAAGTAAAGATTAGTAAAATACAATTATATACTTACTTTTCTTTTACAATTTGTTATTCTATATTTCTTTAAAATATTTGTTAAACTTATCAGCTAACTTTTGAGAATAATATGCCTGGGCAAGATAATATTTAGTATAATTTTCAATTTATTGTAATTAGTTTTCCTTTCCTTTTTGTTTGTGTTCACTTATACATAATGGACTTTCCTGAGAGGAATTTTAGAAATTATTAATGAGAAGAGTATATCGTTTACAAGACCAAGGGCAAATTGTCATACTTATAACTCGTGGTTGCGAGTCAATAAGAGTAATGTTAGTGTTAAAGGACCATAACAAATTACAGTAGTTTAAGTGCCTCAGAGGAGAGAGAAAGAGAATTATCTCATGGCAAAAGCAAAGTTTTTTCTTTCGCGCCATTTCCTCATTTACGGTTTAAATGACTCTTGAGAAGGGGAGGTATTATGACTCCCCTCTGCTTCCCCATGTAAAATGTAAGATTTACTAAAGAGCCAGCCTCTGATCCTCCTTTTATCTCCTCTTACACATTCCAAGTGTCTTTCGTTCTGTCTCTCGCTGCCGCCTTCCGTATTTTGCAGTTTCACCAGGATGTTGGCTCCTAAGACCTGCTAGTTAAGCCAGGGCAGATATTCGACGAGAGGGATCCTTCTCACATCAACACTAGCGGCTCCCAAATTCAGCGCCTAAAAGGCTTACGAGCTCCTTCCCCTTCCCCCCTTTGACTCACGGTTCTGTGTACACCCACGTGGCAGCTCCTTGCCCTTGCTAAAGCCTTGAAGAAGTCGACTTCGTCTACACTCCTACGAAGCAATATCCCTGGATGGTAAGGTAGAATATGGAAATTGTGGTGGCAATCTACTTTTATTTCATTTTTCTCCCTTTTAACAATGGTTGTGCAACCTTCCATAGCGATTCATTCATCCCCATTGCTGTGTTTCTCATAAAAAGATACTTTGATTAGGAGCTGTGGTTCCTTAACTTACTATTTATTTTAAGCTCATATTCGAAACGCCCCCTCCCCCCTCCTCCCACACCCCCTCTCCTGCCGCACACGTATTGTGAAGGTAAATTTTTCCTTGTCCGTTTTGCTCTGGGCCAGAAATTGCACGCTGCAAATCATCGTACGTGTCCTGGCCAGGTGCTCATTGCTCCCAGCAATTAATCCAGTATTTGGCTTTATGTGAGGATCATTATCGTCCTTATTGGCGCCTTAAAATCAATAGAGTAACGTAAAAGTGAAAACACATTCCCCTGTGAATTCAACTATTTGAGTTTCCTTACGATTTTTCACCTAACTTGTATTTGGCCTTCAGCCGACACCCTCCTTCTTTTCTTGTATCTAATCAGGTCTGATTGGTCTCCCTTTAATCAATCAGAATAGCATCCATTGCAGGAGCCATCAGCCTTGATTTAGGAAAATATATATTCATACTTAACTAGGCACCTCAAAGATACTCGCTCATTCCTCTCTCTCTCTCTCTCCTCTCTCTCTCTCTCGATCTCTCTCTCTTCTTCTCTCTCTCTCAAAATCTAAATCTCTCTCGGCTTCTCTCTCTCTCCCAAAATAAATGGCAGGTCTTCAAAAACAAAAACACTGCTCGTCGCAGGTAAGCTAACAATAACGGTAAACTTAATGCATATTAGCATTGTTCCCTGATGTCTGGGTCGAGGTTAGCAGAATGTCCCCGAGGCTAAGGACATGGAACGGATTCTCTCTTTTACCCAAAAAAGAAAAGGAGAAAAAGGAGAAGACAAAAGATTTTTGCTTTTGCCTTTGTGAAAAGGAATGCAAATTCAGGCTCCTAGTAAAAGATGGAGACAGGAACTTGTGGGTTATGGTGGGAAAATGGAAGTATTTGAATCTCACTTCCAGGCATTGCAAGTCAAGCTTTGGAAGTTACATATGTACCCACACACACACACACACACACACACACATATATACACACACACACACACATATATATATATATATATATATATATATATATATATATATTATATATATATATATATATATATATATATATATATATATTACACACAGTTTATATGAACGGAGAAAGCACGGGGAGCATGAGCAGGAACAAGCATGACAAAGTGTTACAATTTATTCCAACCAACACATTTTGCATTCAGCAAAATGCATCCTCAGGGTCTGTAAAATAAATAATGACCAATACAAATTAAATTAATTTGAAAATTGTCTAAAAATCATTTACAAACTAGTTAAAATGAAAACTGAAACTTCACACATAAATAAAAAATACACTAACAATTGACACCACGAGAAATTAAAAGCACATTCATCAATTAAAAATTCAGATAGAAAGTTTAAAAGAAAAAACCTGGATGGGTTTCACTATATTGGTACCCCGTTAAAGGTGCGTGAGGTCGAGCTCGTCCGGAGCACCCATAAAAATCTGTGAAAATTCAAAAACTGTAGCTATGCTGTACATTCTAATGAACATGTTGATTAACAATCAAAATAAACTATGTCAACATATGATGAAGGATGTACTAATGTTATGCAGAATTGTAGACAGATTATAAGTATCACAGGAAGATGCAGAGTACATTCAAGTTTCACTGTCTTGATATTTGTGCAAGTATGTTTTCCAACTACAAAGAAATTTTGCCACTTTTAGCCTTTTGTGGAAGTAGTTGAGTTTAAATAATTTATTTCAAGCCCTCGATTGTGTAAACATATTTCCTTGATAGAATTCTTCTTTCATCCACACAAACATCCATTAGAATTGATGATAAATTGTGGATGGATTCCCACTGGAAGGCAAAATGAAATTAAATCTTCTCTTTCAAACTTACCTTCGAAATCCTGCTGGGAAGGGAAATGCGTCTAGTCAGTGCACGTAATGGTACGTTATGTGACCAATAATCTATTATCTTGACACGTACGCACAGACGTCTGGCAGAGAAACCTCACTTTTTCCTGGGGTGATTCTATACAAATTGGCCTCTTATCTCTAGAGATATTGTCTTGTTGCAAGATAAAGGGACAACCATCATAGCAACTTTGCAACTTAGTATGCACTATCCATTAATCAGGCTAACAAATTAAAATATTTTAAAGTGTAAGTTGTTTCAAGTCAGGTTATATATACATGGGTCCTATGAGGACTGCTTTGACTCAATTTAGTTTCAATTCCAAAGTAACACGGTTACCTCGTGGTCGAGTGACTGGCCATCGAAGCAATCCACAACTTCTATAATGATTCGTTGGTCCTTTTTCTGTAGTTGTTGAAGTTTCACTTCCCCTTCCTGTGAATCACGTCCGTTAAATGTATTACTCGTATTTCTCAAAGCAATCTTAATTTTCCCTTTCAAGCCTCAGTAAGTAAGTTTTTTCTTTCCTTTTTTATGCTTCCCTTTCTATACACTCGGGTTTTGTTGCTGTTATTTTACACTGATGAATAACTTTGCTACTGTGGTGATTTTAAATGTGACTTTATTCTCAACAACAATTCTCAAAAGTGATTGAGTTATAATTCTCTCATATTATTTTATATGTTTGTCAATACTAAGTCTAAACAAGACGTTTTGCATAGTATTTGATTTATACTGTCGCATGCTAATAAAATTTTAAGTAGACCGCGATTCTGTTTTGCCAATTATGGGTTTTGATAGTATCTAGTGCAATTGATCTTACTATGAGATGTGGAGTCCATGGTGGATATCGGGACAAATAAACAAATGCTTTCTAGCCACTCTTATATGTGAATATTTATTTTATTTTTATGTAAAAATATATATGAATAAAATAAAAATAAAATAAAAAAGTAAATCATGACTGTTGTAATGTTCGTGTATGTATTGCAGAAGAAATAATGCTAATGTAAAGACCATTTTATGGATTTTTTGTATTTTGCAGGACAAATATTAAAGAACAGTCTGTACATTAATAAATGGAGAAAGATAAAGTGTGATTATTCTTGTGCTAGTTGAAAGATGTAGAGCTTGGAATGGGGAGTACTTTTACTGGCAAAATGAAAGGAAAGATGAAAGATTAAATGGACTAATTCAAAGATTGTATGGGCCAGGCAGTGTGTGGGCCCAAATACGAAAAGTTATTGTAGTGAAAGAGTATTATGAAAGTCTGAATCGCTGGCTACCTGGGATTGAAGATTCGAAATGATGGTTTTATGGATGATTTAAATATCGCAGAAGAGTTTGCATTATTGATAAATATGAAGTTCATGGATTAAATAAAAAGAAGTGAGTACTGTAAAAATATGTCTGGATTAATGCTTGATTCGTAGATCTACTTTGGAAATGGTAAATATCAAGTAAAAGAGATTGGTAGATTGAACGCTGGTAAAGAGTAGGGGGTGAAGGTAGATGTGACCTTTCCTTGGTTGAAGCGGAGTTGAGATAGACAGAATTCTAAATTGGAAAGGAGGGGGTGAAGCTTTGGATATAAATGTAATTAAAACGATTGAGCTTATTAGAAAGAAAAAGTATTATGATCATATAAGAAAAAAGATGGATAAAAATAGGCTACAATTCAAGGCACAGAGGTTTATAAAATCAGCAATAAGGTTTTAATGCTACAGGTCGGTTATGAGAGAGAGAGAGAGAGAGAGAGAGAGAGAGAGAGAGAGAGAGAGAGAGAGAGAGAGAGAGAGAACAGAAAATGATGCAGGGAGGGAACAAAAGTTTGATTGAGGGAAAATAAACATTATTTGAGGTGCAATTACATGACAGAAGAGAGCATCATGTACAAGAGTACAAAAGCTGGAAAAGGTTATGGTTACCAAAAGGAAAATGCAAGATAAAAAGAAGCCTGTAGGAAAAAAGGAAAAGGTGAGTGAGGATACGAAATTGTTCTACAGAGGATTAAAGGCAGAGGGATATCAAAATTGTCCTAATACATTGGTGTGTTTATTGTGAAGATTCGTTCAATATGGTAGATTCGAGAGAGGTAGAGAGGAATGATGCAAGAGTGGAAGTCCTTATAGTAAGTTTGAGAAAGATTATGGAAGTGACTATTTAGGATGTAGGGTGGGCAATTAAAGATTTAATAAAGAAAAGATACTAGAGCTTGGTGGGATTTCAAGTGAGAGGCTGCAATACAGTAATCATAATGTTGGTTATAAATACAAGACTGCATTATGGTGGCGAAAATGATGATTACAAGTGAAAAGCTTCAGTCCAGAGGTGAAAGTAGGATAGGCTGCTTCTCTACAGTGGTGAAAGAGAGGACAAGTGAGAGGTAGCCAGTACTTTGGTGACAGTATGGATTACAAATGAGAGGGTGCAGTACAGTATTGGTAATATGGATAATAAATGAGAGGCTACATTACTGTGGTAAAAGTATAATTGAGTGGTTGACCAGATAGTATAAGGTTGTCGGGATGAGGGAAATATCCAGAAAGAATGTGATGGAGGTCACTAAGAATTATGTGGATACACTTAGTATACAAAGGAAGCCTTATGAGATTTTAATTGAGACAGTCAAACAAGTTACCAAAGTACTGATAGAGGAAGAACGTTGTTGGCTTAAAGGCTATGTGGGAAATTTCAAAGTAAAGAAAAAATGCTGTATGAGATAAAAAGGAAATATGATGAATTTCCTGGATACATCATACGAAAAAGTAAATGATTCTGAGTGATTAAAACTATGATGTAAGTAAATTGTAAGCATAAATGTTAAATTGGAGGGTAATTAGTTTGGTGTAATATTAGCGGTAAGACAAGTGTGTTTGTCGCCATGGCTGTTCGATGCCTTTGTAGGTGGATTATCGTGAGAAACAGGTGCAACCAATGCAAAACTTCATTGGTTAACCTTCTATGGAGAGTTATGAAACCGCTGACTTGACTGAAGATTTCTTCACAGAGGGTTTATCTACAGTTAGGAAGTTTAAGCATGATTTTGGCAGTAACCATAGTCTTTTTTCACTGTATTCACACCCTGTCAATGGGTTCCCTCCTTCATTGAAATATTTTAGCCATTGTAATTTTCCTAGGTCTTTGAACTTGCGTCAAGCTTGCTTGGAGTTCTAGGACGACGCCTTGTCAGATGCCTAATGTTTTCTTACTCTTTGAATTCTAAGTTTCAATTTCCAATCCTCAGAAAATGTCAGACACGGAGAGAATGCATTTCAGTGTGAACTGATACCACCATATTGATGTACTTTCTTTATTAAGTCTATCTGCCAAACTCCTGATAATTTTACAGTCAATTTTATGGCTGTCTAATTTACCATATTTGCGTATCCTCTGATGGGTTCTTTTAATGATTATCTTCTTTAAACTTCACCTTTCAAATGAAGAGTTTGATCTTTCTGTGCCGAGTAGAATCTAATTATAAACTCTGTCAATGTCACTTCTAATATTAAGAGGAATAATCTATGAACTCACGTTAGTTTTTAGAAATGTATAAAATAAAAAAACTATTTCATGATCCTAAAAAATTTTAAAAGCAAAAAAACCATCCCAGAACGACAGGTCTAGGAGAGCATCAATACGATCAATGGCATAATTTCCAACAAATTATTTACAATATAATATGTAATTCCATTAGAAAATTTCGAGAGCGTAGAGCTACAAATTGTATACAAAAGCTAAATTCAGATATTCGTCAAAGCTCGCATTACACTCAAAATATTCGTTTATGGATGATGCTGACAAATACCGGTTCTAAAATTTATCTCAGTGTTAAGTTTCGATTTATCTGTCGTGCATATTTGTCCCTTTTCATATTTTGCACTCATCAAATGTTTTTGTGCCACGTATTTTCGTTGGGGCTTTATACATATGCTCACAGACGAATATACAAATATACGAATGTATATATATATATATATATATATATATATATATATATATATATATATATAATATATATACATATATATATATATATATATATATATATATATATATATATACATCAAGTATATATATATATATATATATATATATATATATATATATATATATCTATATATATATATATATATGTACTATATATATATATATATATATATATATATATATATATATATATATATATGTAGGATATATATATATATATGTGTATATATATATATATATATATATATATATATATATATATATATATATATATATATATATATATATATATATATATATATATATAATATATATATACATATATATATATTATATATATATATATATATATATATATATATACTACATATATATATATATATATATATTATATATATATATATATATATATATATATATATATATATATATATAGATATATAAGACAGAAAACGTTGGCGAAAGCAGGGCCACAGCATATGGTAAGGACAGGGTGACAAGGAGATAGCCGGACATCAGGTGATAGCACATTTATTGCCGAAGACATGCTAATTCATTTTCCAAGGAAGACGAATTTAGTGTAATGGATCCTCATCAGGAACACCTAAGCAAAGAAAGCTAATGTCAACATCTTTAATTTCACTAGGACGTTTCGGCCTTAACACACTAAGCCAATTCGACCTACAACAGAGGCAAAACACCGGTACAGAAAATATTTTTTACAGTAAAGTACCAAATAAAAAAAAGTAACGATCGAGAATAGTTTTACAAAATACCTAAACAAAAAAACGCTACTCAGAAAAGAAAACATAGTGACTTAAAACTAATACAACTCGGTGAATTTTAATAGCAAACAAAACTAAGAAAAACAAACCTAAGAGAAAAGAAAGATACTAAATAAAAAACAAGGCTAAGAAACATTAAAAAAAATATCACACAATAGATGAATTAGCCTAATCACTGGGAAACGAGAGCGGATGGAAAATCAATAGCTTATAGATGACGGAAAGGAAGACTCTCCCTGGTTGAGCTTTGGCTTAAGTTTATTAATATACACAGATTCTAAAATCATTAAATCCAACAGTTTTGAATAAAAATCTACAGTTTTAAAATTCCTTAAACTAACTCTTGCCTGATTACATCTACTGCAGTGTCCACGGATGGAAGACTGCTGCTTCACTGATAAGTCTCTACCTGTTCTGTCACTGATCCCTGCATGCTGGCAGTATCTCGTTTTAAGCACCTTTATGGAACTACCCAAATACCCCACTTGGCAGTTGGGGTATGTATAATAGTAAACAACACCTGAACGCAAAAACCAAGCAGTTTGTCTTTGAAAGGGCTTTTTATAGCAAAATCATCACTAAAAGTTAGTCTAAAAGTAATCTGCGGATAAAGTCTATCACCGCAGTATTTCAGTTACCTTTCAAGTTGCTTAATTAATTTACGAATTTAAGAATTTGCAGTAAAAAAAGAAAGTGGTTTAGGAATTGTAACAACTGGCACTAAAGGACTGTAAACGTTTTCCAGAAATAGCCTAGTATGTTTAAAGACCAAATTGGTTGGGTAACTATTACTTGTGAAATATTTTACCAAGAATTCCATCCCTTCATAAAACAAAGGAAAATTGGGGCATATATTACAAGCCCTGTAGAATTTCCTTTGGAAATTTTATGACAGGGACTGAAAAGACACAAGCCTAATGCTGAAAAAGTGGGTTTCCTGTAAACAGAGAATGAACTCTCAGATTTGTCAATGAAAATATCTAAAAATACTATCTTATTATTCGCTTCCTTTCTAAAGTAAATTTTACATTTTCTTGTTTGCTATTTAGGTAGTGAAGAAAACTCTTAACCTGGTGTTTGTTTTCAAAAATTAAAATAGTATCATCTATAAATTGCTTATAGAGCAAACGTTTGAAATATGACGAGTAATCCTCTAACCACTTTCCTTCATGAAAACCTAAAAAACAAATTAGCAAAAATACATGAAATTGTGCTCCTCATTGCTACCCCATCTACTTGTAAATACAACTCATCATTAAACATGAAGTATGTATCATTACATGTTGCCTCTAAAAGTTTCCTGGAGCTTTGCTTTATAAGCGACTTACAGATTTTACTATTTTAAGTTTTGAAAATTTACACCAAGCTAATGGTTTTCTTCATTATCTAAATAGCAAGCATGAAAATATAAAATTTAATTCAGAAGGGAGGTGAATAATAAGATGCCATTTTTATATATTTTCATTGACAAATCCAAGAGGTCATTCATTCTCTGTTTACAGGAAACCCACTTTTTTCAGGATTAGGCTTGAGTTTTTTTTCAGTCACTGTCCAAATATTTTCAAACTAAATCAATTAATACTTTAATCTACGGGGCTAATAATTTATGCTCCAATTTCTGTTTCATGAAGAGATGGAATTCTTGGTAATTTTTTTCTTCTAGTAATGGTTATCCAACAAATTTGGTCTTTAAACATATTAGGCTATTTCTGGAAAACGTTCACAGTCCTAAAGTGCCAGTTGTTACAGTTCCTAAACCAGTTTATTTTTTACCGCAAATTGCCTTAAATTCGTAAATCAATGAAGCAACTTAAGAGGGAATTGAAATACAGTTTTGATAGATTTTATCTGCAGATTACTTTTTGATTAATTTTTAGTATGATTTTACAATAAAGATTCTATTACCTTTCAAAGATAAACTGTATGAATTTTTCGTTCTGGTATTGTTTACCATTATACATGCCCCAGCTACCAACTGGGGTATTTGGGTAGTTCCATAAAGGCGCACAAAATGAGATACTACCAGCGTGCAGGGATCAGTGACAGCAGCAGTCTTCCATCCGTGAACACTGCAGTAGATGCAATCGGGCAAGCGTAAGTATAAAAGATTTTTTATTTAATTCTAGGTTCTTGTTCAAAATTGTGGGATTTAAGGATTTTAGAATCTATATATACCCACAAACTTAAGCCAAAACTCAACCAAGGACAGTCTTCCTTTCCGTTATCTATAACCTACTGATTTGCTATCCATTCTCGCTTCCCAGTAATTATGCTAATTCATCTACTATTGTGTCATTTTCCTTTTCTTTTATACATAAATGTTTCTTAGTCTTGTGTTTCTCATGATTTTTTTCTTTGTTTTGCTGGCTATTGTAATTCATTGAGTTGTATTCGTTTTAAGTCACTGTTTTCTTTCCTGAGTAGTTTTTTTATTATGAATATTAAGGTAGTTTGCAAAATTATTCTCGAGTGTGATCTTTCTTTGATTTCGTATTTTACTAGTATAGTTTTGTTTTGTTTTGGTGTTTTGCCTCTATTTTATGTCGAAAATGGCTTAGTGTGTTAAAGCCGAAACGTCCCACTATAATTAAAGAAGTTGACTATAGCTCTTGTTTGGCTGTTCCTGAAGAGAGTCAGATTCCCCTGGAATCAATCTCCAGCACCTAGTGTAATGGAGAAGTATTTAAAACTTATCGTTGCTTTTTTGTCAAATTCTTCTGCCCAAATAACCAAAAATTTTACTGCAAGGGGAAATCCGGATGGTTTAGCGTGACATTCTTTTTGTTCATTTTTATATGAAATAAACTTCACATATTTTAAATTTAGAGGAGAGAGAGAGAGAGAGAGAGAGAGAGAGAGAGAGAGAGAGAGAGAGAGAGAAGAAGAAGAAGAAGAAGAAGAAGAAGAGAAGAAGAGACTGTGCAAGCCCTCGCCATCCACGATACCTTCACCAATAACGTAAAAAAAAAAAAAAAAAAAAAAAAAAATAACGGCGCTCAGCCAACTAGAAAAGGTTCCCTCCACAAATCAATCTTTTCCTTTTTAAAGTTTTTAATCTTTCCCGTTAAATGCGCTCATAAGCCTTTCATATATTATTTATTATCAGCTGATATGGAGGCCTTCCATCATGATGATTAAAATGGACCATCAACATTCATCATTCTATCAGGAGTTTTGGAAAACGTGCTTAAGCGCCAGTTAACATTTTTTTTTACTTCTTTCATATGTGAACAGAACAATTGACGAATTACGTAATGATAAATAAGTAATTTCATTTAACTTTAAAGAAATATAATCTTAGTATAAGCAGGTATACAAATTATGGTGTCGAAAGATAAGTAATAATCTCTTTTTTCTCATCGCAAGGCATTCCGTAATATTTAAGTCCATATTTTGGATTTATTTATTCATTTGTTTAATTATCGATTCTTTTATTTAGTTATTGCTCTACTTATATTTTTATTTATTTATTCATTTGTTAATGGATTGGTTTAACGGCTATTGCAAAGACTAGTTTTGGGATGTATGTAAGTTTGTTTTAAAGTCTTCGAAACTATTCTAGTTTATACTGATAGCAGAAAACTATACACATAAGTTGCCATTATTATTATTATTAATATTATTATTATTATTATTATTATTATTATTATTATTATTATTATTATTATTATTAGTATTATAATTATTGAAAATATGCTGTTTTTCAATGATATTCAGCTGACATAGTCCTTTTTTTTTTATCAGCAGGTAGATGGTATGGGCTAATTCTTAGTCTTATTTTTCCTTCTTTCTTGTTGATGGTCTGTTCACCTCGCTGGTATTTAGCGTTGACTGAACTCTTACGTTTCTCCTTATGATTGTCGAGAGATTCGATTTCAGTTGCAGTTGCTGTTTTTTTTTACTTTTTTTCTTTCTTTCTCTCATACATACAAGACTTCCAGAAGATTGGGCTCCGGTGGTCCGATGGCGCCTCCATAATTTTCTTGCCCGTAATGCCTTCTCCTCTTCCGGGTCTTCTCCGGTGTTCATAGTTTTAGTGACCGAATATGGCAGCATCTGCAGGTGACACGAGAGACGCTTTGAGGGCTTTGTAGTCGTTATCCCGGCGTATGAGTGGTTTTCTTTTATTATCATTTTCGTGGACTCATCTTCCAGGTGTTTTGGTGCGTATGATTCCAGACATAGTTTAAATGTTCTGTCGTCGTTGTCTTTGTTAGTGGGGTTTTTATTGCAATGGATTTTATTTACTGAAACTGTCCTTGGCTGTTCAGCCATTTTGTCTGAGAAGGCTTTATTGATAAGTAACCGCTCCGACACCTTGCTCTCCTTTGTATGACAGACGAAAGTTTCCGCCACAGATCTCCTATACTTGTCCGGGCATCGCTTTATTTTCTGTAGACGCAAAGTGTTAAAGTCGTTGGTTTTTTCTGTAAACTTCAGCAGCATACCACTTCCGAGTCTGCTGTCTGCACACATCCAGGAAGGGATGGACTCCTCAAAAGTTCTTCGTAGGGTTGCAAGGTCCTCCTCGATGTTAAGATGTACTCAAGTGCCATCAAGAACGCGGTAATATGGGAGGGGTGTGCTCTAGAGGATTGTATTGAAGAGCCTTTCCTCTACAAGAAGAATGCTCAGAGATATCTGTTGCTTTCAGTAACACTGTCCATAGAGAGTCGCTTTTTAATCATATTTATTATTAGTTATTTTTTTTTTTTTTTTTTTTGCTCTGTCAGTCCTCCAATTCGACTGGGTGGTATTTATAGTGTGGGGTTCCGGGTTGCATCCTGCCTCCTTAGGAGTCCATCAATTTTCTTACTATGTGTGCCGTTTCTAGGATCACACTCTTCTGCATGAGGCCCGGAGCTACTTCAGCCTCTAGTTTTTCTATATTCCTTTTCAGGGATCTTGGGATCGTGCCTAGTGCTCCTATGATTATGGGTACGATTTCCACTGCATATCCCATATCCTTCTTATTTCTATTTCAGATCTTGATTACTTATCCATTTTTTCCTCTCTCTCTTCAAACTCTGGTGTCCCATGGTATTGCGACATCAATGAGTGATACTTTCTTCTTGACTTTGTCAATCAACGTCACGTCTGGTCTGTTTGCACGTATCACCCTATCCGTTCTGATACCATAGTCCCAGAGGATCTTTGCCTGATCGTTTTCTATCACGTCCCTTCAGGTTGGTGCTTGTACCACTTATTACTGCAAGGTAGCTGATGTTTCTTGCACAGGCTCCAGTGGAGGGCTTTTGCCACTGATCATGCTCCTTTTGTACTGGTTCTTTGTGCAACTGCCGGGCATTCACTTGGTATGTGGATTATGGTTTCATTTTTCGTATTGCAATTCCTACATATGGGAGAGATGTTATTTCCGTCTATCGTTCTTTGAAGATATCTGGTTCTTAGGCCTGATCCTTGTGCCGCTGTTATTATTCCTTCAGTTTCCTTCTTTAGCTCTCCCTCTGTAGCCACTGCCAATTGTCATCGCTGGCTAGTTCTTTAGTCTGTCTCATGTATTGTCCGTGCATTGGTTTGTTGTGCCAGTCCTCTGTTCTGTCTGTCTTTCTCCTGTCTCTGTATATTTCTGGGTCTTCGTCTACTTTTATTAGTCCTTCTTCCCATGCACTCTTTAGCCACTCGTCTTCACTGGTTTTCAGATATTGCCCCAGTGCTCTGTTTTCGATGTTGAAACGCAGTCCTCTATACTTAGTAGTCCTCTCCCTCCTTCCTTTCGTGTTATGTATGTCTGTCCGTATTTGCTCTTGGGTGTAGTGCTTTGTGTATTGTCATATGTTTCCTGGTTTTCTGATCTATGCTGCGGAGTTCTGCCTTCGTCCATTCCACTATTCCTGCTCTGTATCTGATTACTGGCACTGCCATGTTTATGGCTTTTATCATATTTCCGGCGTTGAGTTTTGACTTGAGTATCGCCTTGAATCTGCTGCATATATTCTTTCCTGATCGTGTCCTCATCTCTTGGGTGTTTTTTATATCCCTTCCTTCCATTATTCCCAGGTATTTGTAATCCTGTCTCATCTATGTGTTGATGTTGCTCCATCTGGTAGCTTTATCCCTTCAGTTCTCGTTACTTTGCCTTTTTGTATGTTGACTAAGGAGCACTTTTTTCTATTCCAAACTCCATCATGATGTCCCCAGATACAATCCATTACAGTCTGGATTAGGGTAGCTATTTGCCTTGAGGCTCTTTACCATACAGCTTATGATGTCGTCCATGAACATCAGATGGTTGATTCTGTTGCCTCTTTTCTTGAGTTGGTACCCGCATCCATCTTCTGTAGTACTTTTGTCATGGGAATCATGGCTACTACGAAGAGTAGTGGGGACAGTGAGTCGCCCTGGAAGATCCCTCTCCTGATATTAAAACTCTGCTAGTCTTATTCCAGAGCTTATAAGTATTTTATTCCAGTTGCGCATTGTATTTTTGAGGAAGCTGATGGTATTTTCCTCTGCCCCAGATAGTTTCAGGCATTCTATTAGCCATGTGTGTGGTATCATGTCGAAGGCTTTTTTATAGTCTATCCATGCCATGCTTAGGTTGGTTTTCCTTCTCCTACTGTTCTTCATTACCATTTTGTCCTATCAGGAGCTGGTCTTTTGTGCCCCTACACTTCCTTCTGCAGCCTTTCTGTTGGTGGGGGATGGTGTTTGTCTCCTCTAGGTAGTGTATAGCCTTTCACTGATGATACCTGTTAGTAACTTCCACATTATTGGTAGGCAGGTGATAGGCCTGTAGTTACTGGCTATATTTCCCCTACTCTTGTCTTTTTGTACTAAGGATTTTCTTTACCTGTGGTCATCCATTTTGGGGTGCATGGTGATTTGAGATACAATGCTGGAGTTGTTCTGCTATTCGTGGGTGTAGGGCCTTGAAGTTTTTGAGCCAGTATCCATGGACTTCATCGGGACCTGGGGCAGGTTTCTAGTTTGGTATTTTCTTTAGTTGGTGTCTGACTGTGTCTGTCGTGGATCTCTGTGAATCTTTGTTTTATTCCTCCCTGTTTCCTTTTCTTTTCCTTGACCTTCCTGGAGCCATGTTGCATGTTTGTTGTGTGATACCAGATTGCTCCATATGTTTTCCCAGAGTCTCTTACTTGGTTCGGCTTCAGGAATTTCTGGGTGTTGTTCTCTCCCCTCTTAGTTGGCTGTATAGCCTTTTCTGGTTTGGTTCCGAATCGTTTGTTCTGTTGGTATCCCTTATTCCTGTTTCATGTACCGTTGGATCTTATGTGCCTTTGGCCTTAAAGCTCTGTTTTTTAGCATCTTCTATTTGTGTTGTTTAGTCCCCTCGCTTGGTACTTTAGTATTTCTCGTTGAGTCCTTCCCCCTTGTTTTCTTTGCTTATTAGTCTTTCTTTTTCTGACATCTCTTTCAGTTTACTCAAGTCAGACTCATCACCATGATTTGCTTTTCCAGGCGCCTTTTCCAGGTTAGGTTTTGCTGTTTTGGTTTCTGTTGGGTTGGTTGTGCTGGTGTGTTGGTGTTCGAATCCCCATCAGTTTCTGCTACTAATCTTGCTCCTGCATATCTCAAGTTATTTGTTTCTGTGATACTGGTGGTGTGTATTATGCCAATTATTTCATTGACCTCATTTGTTTTCTCCCTTAATTTCTTGGTGTTGTAGGCTTTCATGGAGGGGATCTTTGTTCTGTCTGTATCTGGCTCCATCCATTGTCTAATCTTTTCTACCCATTCCGTCCTCTCTGTTACTTCGTCGGTGTTTCTTCGTGTGTCGTTGTTTGATACCTCATCCTCCCTGTCGTCTTCTGTGGCATCGTCTCTCAGTTCGTCTTCGTGTAATTCGTTGTGTGTGACATTTCCCTTTCCATTCTTCTCTTTCTGTTGGGGAGAGCCATTTCTTTTTCTTTATGTTCCTTACTTGGTCTGCCAGCCTCTGCTCTGTTTGGGGGGTATTATTCTTCTCATTTCCAGATGTTGACCATCTTCTTCTATATCCTCTCTCCGTCGGGTTTGCTTCTGATGTAGCATCTCCATATTTCCTATTTTCTTCTCTTGTCCATTTCTCCTTTTTGCTCTGTAGCTCCAATCTCAAGGCTGTTGATTACTGTCGTTTTTTTTTTTTTTTTTGTGGTGATCAGTTGCTGGATGAGAACCTCCAAGTACCTGACCGTCTTCCCCTTCAAGTGGGTTGAATACCTGGATTGCCGGACGAAGCTCCTCTGTTGCCAGAGGTTCCATTTACGTCGTTGTCGTTTATTCCTTC
>NC_087220.1:35476262-35486050 GCF_015104395.2 Macrobrachium nipponense | reverse complement strand
ACTACCATATCAAACTTAGAAGGTGAGAGACTTTAAGGTTTTGTAAAAAATGAATTCCTTCACCAGTGGGTTGACAAACAAATAACATACTAACGTGCTATCAACAGAAGATAACCTAGTGTCTGACCTTTCAGTAGGTGCAAATCTAGGCAAAGGCGACCATAAAATGATTACATTTCATATTAATATTCAACATACGAAAGAGAAGAAGATACTAATAAGATTAGCCTGCCGTCGAAAACACCTAAAATAACTAAAGGACTATGTTACAAATCTAGGGTACGACGAGATCACAGGCATAGAGGAATATCCAGAAAAACGCTGTAGGTGTACACCATTAGTGCCAATACTAACAAATGGCAACCCTCAGTATAAGTAGTTCAACAGAGAGATTAAAAATAAAATAAGAGAAGGAGAAAGATTGCACAAATCAATGACTCCATGCCCAACACCAGAAAAAGTAAACAGGCATAAAGAACTCTGTAGAATGGTGGATAAATTAGTAAGAAATGGAAAGATAAGTGAAGATAAGTGAGATGCATCAGTTTGTAAGGAAAATGCAAAAGAATTCTTTGCACATGTTAATAGTAGGAAACCAATAAATAAAAAAAACATAGTTCCCCTGAAGCACAATAGAGGAAACCTGGTGAACTCAGTCTTGGAAAAAGCAGAGTTATTGAAAAAGTTTTTTACTAGTGTTTTCATAATTGAAGGCACTACCTGAATCAGCTATTGAATATGGAGATGCACAACCGTTGGACAAAATATTATATACAAAAGAGGACATTAAGAACAAAAAAAGATAAATTCAACAAGTTCAAATTTCCAGGCCCAAATGGGATTCATCCAAGAGAAATTAAAGAGTTAAAAGAGGAGATAGTTCCTCACCTATATAAACTCAACAGAAATGTGCAGAACAACGAAAGGCACCAAAAGTTTGGAAACTAGGTAATATGCCCCCCGTTTACAAAAAAGGTCTAAGAGAAGAGCCAGGAAATCATCGACCAATCTGTCTAACATCAGTCCTTTATGAGATTTTTTAGTCCTTAATTTCAGATCAAATTGATAGAAACAACATGTTGTTCAATAGCAAACACGGTTTCAGACAAACAGATCTTTCCTATCATACCTCATGGAGTTTTCCATAACATGCTTGGTATATACGACAGTAGAAGTGCAATAGATATACAGTACTTAGATTTCCAAAAGGCCTTTGACAAAGTTCCACACAAGAAACTAATGACAAAAGTTAGATTTTTAGGAATAGTAGGAGAAAGAGCAGACTAGATCAAAGACTGGCAAACTAATAGCAAACAGAGTCGTAATAAATGGTGAAGAATCAGAATGGGCAGATGTGACAAGCTGTGTTCCTCAGAGTGCTGTCCTTGGCCCACTCTTGCCTTTGATTTACATTAATGACACTGATGTAGGCTTAACTACCAGGAGAGCCAAATTTGCAGATGACTCCACACTAAATGTAAATGCAGCAGAACAAATACAGTGGAAAGTTTAAGAAATTATTGCAGGAAAATAGGAGAGTGATCAAAAAGATGGCAAATCCCTTTTAACCTGGATAAATGTAGTATTGCAAATGTGAACAAACAACCCTCATGTCAACTACATGCTGCATGGGAATTACATAAATAGAGTAGAACAAGAAGTGGACCTTGGAGTCATTATTACCAAGGACCTAAAATCCACAAAGCACTGTATAAAAGCTGAAAAGAAGGCACCAAAATTAGTGGGCTACATAAAGACGCAATTCAAATACAGAAACAAGCGAAACGGTGCTGAAGCTCTTCACATCAATAGCTAGACCACATCTTGAATATGCAGTACACTTTTGGTAACCAACACCAAGAAAGGAAATAAATATAATAACGTGGCCACCGCCTCCGTTATTCACTTTGGTAGCAAAAGCCATAGCGGCAGGCAAACTGGTTTGGTAACACTTTCTCTCTCTCTTTCTCTCGACTGGCAACTGCTCTCTCTCTCTCTCTCTCTCTCTCTCTCTCTCTCTCTCTCTCTCTTTCTCTCTCTCTCTCCATTTCATTAGGTCATCAAATCAGAGTTGGACTTACAAAAATTTATATTTATTTAAAAGCAAAGTATCAATTGAATAACTCAGATTCTCACAGGATGATTAAATGAAATGATAACTCAAAGTTCAGATAACTCAGATAATCCCCTGGTAATTAACAGTCTACCAGTAATTAGTCAAACACCATTTCTCCAAATATGGTTCCCCCTACCAGTACAGTTCCCTCCACTAGAACCATCTGTTTAAAAGAACAAGAGGAACAAACTATAAGCATACACAATTGTAAATACAAAGTCAAAAGATTAAATTAAATAGAACATCTTTACAAAATATCAAAAATACAGTCAATCCACACTTTGGCTAAAATAGAGATAAATACACTCACCCATCTCAGTCCAGAATCTCCAAGCACTTTTCACAAAACAGAAAAAATTTTGGCAGAGCCATCCCGGCTCTTTCTCTCCCCATAAGAGACTCTATGGTTCAGGCTAATTACATGCTATTATTAACGGACATAGCTCATACAGATGCACGAATTCGCACCCACCGTTCACGCCTTGAAACTGCCAGAAACCAGTTTCAAAGTCACCTTTGACAAACACCCATAACGACTGGACGAGCGTTGACCGGCTTAGTAAGGATCACACCACCCAACAAGACATGTCAGCATTCCTAAGCTGTGATGTTCTCTGTCTCCAAGGGAAGCTAAAAACGATGTCAAAGCATGTGACATACAACAATGTCTCATACATATCATATTATCAGTCTTTATATGTTATAAATATTCCATCCATCATGCAAATAGGTTACCAAAGACGACCAGAGAACCTGTACATGTATGACTTAGAAACACAACTGTTGCGAGGACAACTAATAGAGACATTCAAAATACTGTAACATACATACATGAGAAGTATGTTGATGCCCTTAGTTTCAAGAAATCTTAAAAAGAAAAATAAGTAATTTTTTTTCACTTCTTGTTAAAAGCAAGACCACCCACATCGGCACACAGAAGCCATGCCTACCATTCCCTTAGTCATTAAAAGTATGTCATGGCAGTTTCGGCCAGCTGACTAGCTCCCAAGAAACTCCACCCCCATCCTCAAGTTAAGCCGTCTCTCTCTCTTTCTTCGCCGCACCTTTTTACACCTGTGTGCTGTTGGTTCCAATTTCAATTACAGAGAAACCGTAAACAACCCCGAGAAAGCCTGGTCCCAGATGAGATAAACAAAGGACAAGGAGAAGTAAGACACGGCTGGAGAAGTGAGTCGGAGGTCATTCTCATAGCTGACAGAGATCTGTTCACACCGGGGTGATTCCCGGTCACTCACACCCCCTATTACTGTCCTTGGTCAAGACTTTTCTCCCTCTAAGCCCATACCCCGTTTCTGGCTCTACTTCAAGACTGCGATTGTCAAAGAAAAAGGTACTGTTTGGTTTTGAAATTTGCTTTTGACACACAAACCTTTTTCCTTCCTAAATTTCTGTCTGCTCTATAATATTTAACTAATCCCCCATTGCATCTCATTCTGAGAATAAGTGAAGGGGAAAATAGTACCTACTTATAACCAGAAGTGTTCATTTATATTGCTATCTTGTGACAGTGTTAAGTTACTTATCCTCTTTGACTTCTCAACTCCCAAATACATTAATCGTATTTAGATAGAGAATTACAGTGCATCCTTAATTTGCAGCATTAGGAGAATGCAAGAAGTTGTGTAATACATCTCCCGTATTCCACGGTGCCAAGGAGCAACCATTCATTTCCAGACCGAGGGTGAAAGATTGAAGAGCTGCTGTTAACTATTATTCTATGATTGGTGATAAATGAAACAAGTATGTTATTCCTTAAAGTCCAGATTCTTCATAAAAGAGATAAAAGCACTAATTGATTTGTTAATTAATGTAATCTCAGTGTCACGGAGCTAGTGCCTTCAGCTCCTGTGTAAATGTGTTCCGAGTTAAATAATAAAAATTTAGTTAAATGCAACATTGATTTCCCTTAAATCCATCCAGTTTCATACCCTTTTTCAGCTGCTCTCTGTTGTTACTTGCGTGGCAAACAGTCTTGTCAGATGCCAGTTAATTTTAAAGTAAATGATATCCCTTACACAGCCATGCACGTAACCATACTTCCCCTTGCCAGTTGGACACCTCAGGCACATTAAGGTCCTCCTGAGCCATTGCTTGTAATAATTCTTCATTCACCATCATTCCACTCACAACAACATTTTTGAAATCTCTAAGACTTACAGTTCTGGCTAGAATTTGAAGCACTTGCTTATTTTTGCCATAAGCCCAGAATTTTTCTACCTGTTTTGGCATGGGGCTGCTGCCCTGCGGATTCTTGCTCCTTCCTTTACAGACAACACACAGCGTGAATCAAAGACAATACGCTGTCTGTCTGCAAGGCATACTTTTTTGGATATAGATAAGGTTCTCTGGATAACTTGGCCAAAGTCTGTGAAGCTGGATAAATTAAGCTACTGTTTTATTTTTGACATGAAATCAAGAATGCCAACTGTTTTTAGATTTGAAACTAGAGTGAATGTATAATCATGTTTTGTGCACCATACACCATCAAAAATTGGGCTCCCTCTGAGCTGCTGCTAAATGCTTCCAAGAAATGGTTCTAGTCTTGAGAGATACTGGTGCATTATTCTGTTTTGAACTATGCATATCATAATGAGCACCAAAGTGTAGAAGATTGACTCTGATTATTGTGTTTGAAAGCTTTGATGTCTTCAGGAAAAAGCGTTTATTGTGAAATGCATGATATCATTTTCTCCATCTTTTAGTGTCCCAAAGAGTCGAGTCTTAACCACCTCATTAACTGGAACTCCTGTGACAAAATTGTGCAAGGGAATTCTCATAGTAATATCAAATAGGTTTTATCCTGGCTTTCGGGAAATCTAGCATATGAGCTACATTTTTATAACAAAAAAAATAACTTTGTTTGCCAGGACAGGTCATGTTGAACATTGGTTTCCAGGTGAGCTAGTATTGGGCGTAATAATCTCGTTTAAAAAAAAAAAAAAAAAAACTTTCTCCATCTCTTTTTGAGTTATAAGGTCAATACTATTCCTATAAAGAAAAAGTTTATGAAAGATAGAAAGTCCAATCAAAATTCAAAGTAAACTGAATAACAAAAGACAGAGGATGGAAGAGCAACAGGAAAATGCAATAGTTGATGTATAGATACACAATATACGCCATGAACTGTCATAAGAAAGTATCATATACAAAAATATAAATTCACTATAATATCAGTAATCACTATAATATGTCTCCTGTCTCAGACTGGGCATACCTACGTATCATACCCCCATAACTATGGGATGAACATTACATTTTGAAAAGAGTGATTAAATGGCTGCCACCGTCGGTTGCAGTCAAGATGATAGGGTGTAGGGCTTACAACCTCGTCCCTGAAGACTAGCTGAAAAACTAGAAGGCTGTAACCTTCTGATACTACCACCTAGAGAGAGAGAGAGAGAGAGAGAGAGAAGAGAGAGAGAGAGAGAGAGGAGAGAGAGATAAGTTTTTACAACAAGATTATTGTTCTTATAACTCAAAAAGAGATGGAGAAAGTTTTTTTTTTTTTTTAAACGAGATTATTACGCCCTATAACTAAATAGTCCTAGCTCTGTACTATAACCTTGCATATATATATATAAGTGTCCATAAAGTTTTGCTCTCAAATAAGGTTATTAAGTCATTAACTTTATGAATTACTGAGGCGGACATTAGAGAAATGTGGCTTTTGGCCAAAATAGTTTCAATTATGCCCTCCAGCCAGCTATTGCGAGTAAATGTATATGAGCCTTTCCCTCAACAATCCACCTGGAAAAAATAATTAATGCCTCTGTTCCTAATAATCTAACAGCAAAACAACTGTAATACTTTTTTTTGAGAATTTTAATAATTCACAGCCATTATTTCTAAGATAATATTATAGTTTTAGCATGGAATGCTAGTCATTTCATCTCAATCGTCCCATTTGCGAAATATTCTTTTATCTCTTTGTTTCAGAATCACAGTGGACTGTTATCAAGTTACACATGTTTTATGGAGAGTGAATAATAAGTGTAATAATTCAATTTTATGACTGTACTGACTATTGTAACTAACAAGGAACCCTAGTATATTGATAACGCAATAATCACAGTACTGACTATTGTAACCAACACAGAACCTTATTAAGCAGATAACGCAAAATGGATAAAAAACAATTTGGTGTTTTGCTTACTAGTAACATTGAATGCCATGTATATCCTATAAAGTGAATAATTTGTCAAGAAGACAAAAAAGGAAATCCTCCTATATGTCTTTCTGTTGGTCGTGAATCATTGAAAAGAGCCGCCAGTGTAAAAAAAAAGAATTATGTAATTTTTAAAAGAATGAAGATAATGGAGCATAAAGGGGCTCCATTACACGAAAGTTTTTTTTATGATGTGCAGGGCATTACCTGTTAGATAGTGTTGCAGAGATGCTGTTATTGAATGTCAAATGTTTGGTAAGCAAGTTCTGCTCTTAGTTTTAGCGGGAATCATTCTGGCTTAAAAGGGATCCCATGTCTGAGGATTCAGTTGTACCTACAAACAGCTATAACACTCAAAGAGAGACTAAAAAAAAAAAAAAAAAAAGAGAATCAGTCTGATACACTTTGAAGCCCTTCTGTCAGAGTCTGAATACCTAGAACCACAGTTTGTTGACTGGATAAAAGAATATGAAGAGAATAGAGTGCATCAGAAGCTTGTGTCTGTCATTAGGTAAATCATTACCGCAGATCATGAAGGAAATTGATCCCTTCATGTTACATCGGTACAGAAGTCAATGACTGTTCTGAGAGAGTTTGGTACAATAAACTGTCTGTGTTATGCAACTTGGTATCTTGAAAGAATACACGTATTTGAGCTACACAGCCAAATCTAATCTAAAGATTTTCCATGGGCCTCTTTACTGTCAAGGATCATCCTGCTTCATTCAATGGTGTTGCCCTAGACCTAAAAATTTGAACAAAACCCGGAGGCCGTGAAATTGTTGGTGCATCTGGAAATATTCCTATTATTGCAGAGTTTGAGCTATTTTATCATCAAATTAGAGCTATTACCAATCTCTTACGAGAAACCAATGTTCAACATGACCTGTCCTGGCAAACAAGGTTATTTTTTTTTTATAAAAATGTAGCTCATATGCTAGATTTCCAAAAAGCCGGGATAAACCTATTTGATATTACTATGAGAATTCCCTTGCACAATTTTGTCACAGGAGTTCCAGTTAATGAGGTGGTAAAGACTCGACTCTTTGGGAAACTAAAAAAGGGAGAAAATGATATCATGCATTTCACAATAAACGCTTTTTCCTGAAGACATCAAAGCTTTCAAGCACAATAATCAGAGTCAATCTTCTACACTTTGGTGCTCATTATGATATGCATAGTTCAAAACAGAATAATGCACCAGTATCTCTCAAGACTAGAACCATTTCTTGGAAGCATTTAGCAGCAGTTCAGAGGGATCGCAATTTTTGATGGTGTATGGTGCACAAAACATGATTATGCATTCACTCTAGTTTCAAATCTAAAAACAGTTGGCATTCTTGATTTCATGTCAAAAATAAAACAGTAGCTTAATTTATCCAGTTTCACAGGCTTTGGCCAAGTTATCCAGAGAACCTTATCTATATCCAAAAAAGTATGCCTTGCAGACAGACAGCGTATTGTCTTTGATTCACGCTGTGTGTTGTCTGTAAAGGAAGGAGCAAGAATCCGCAGGGCAGCAGCCCCATGCCAAAACAGGTAGAAAAATTCTGGGCTTATGGCAAAAATAAGCAAGTGCTTCAAATTCTAGCCAGAACTGTAAGTCTTAGAGATTTCAAAAATGTTGTTGTGAGTGGAATGCTGGTGAATGAAGAATTATTACAAGCAATGGCTCAGGAAGACCTTAATGTGCCTGAGGTGTCCAACTGGCAAGGGGAAGTATGGTTACGTGCAAGGTTGTGTGAGGGATATCATTTACTTTAAAATTAAACTGGGCATCTGTCAAGACAGTTTTGCCACGCAAGTAACAACAGAGAGCAGGTGAAAAAGGGTATGAAACTTGATGGATTTAAGGGAAATCAATGTTACATTTAACTAAATTTTTATTATTTAACTCAGAACACATTTACACAGGAGCTGAAGGCACTAGCTCCGTGACACTGAGGTTACATTAATTAACAAATCAATTAGTCCTTTTATCTCTTGTGTGAAGAATCTGGACTTTAAGGAATAACATACTTGTTTCATTTATCACCAATCATAAAATAATAGTTAACAGCAGCTCTTCAATCTTTCACCCTCGGCCTTGAAATGAATGGTTGCTCCTTGGCACCGTGGAATACGGGAGATGTAGTACACAACTTCTTGTGTTCTCCTAATTCTGCAAATTAAGGATGCACTGTAATTCTCTATCTAAATTCGATTAATGTATTTGGGAGTTGAGAAGTCAGAGAGGATTAAATGAACACTTCTGGTTATAAGTAGGTAATATTTTCTATAATATCTCTGAATGAGATGCAATGGGGGATTAGTTATATATTATAGAGCAGACAGAAATTTAGGAAGGAAAAAGGATTGTGTATCAAAAGCAGATTTCAAAACCAAACAGTACCTTTTTCTTTGACAATTCGCAGTCTTGAAGTAGAGGGAGAAAAGTCTTGACCTCGGACAGTAATAGGGGGTGCGAGTGACCGGGAATCACCCCGGTGTGAACACTTCTCTATCTGCTATGAGAATGACCTGCAACTCACTTCTCTAGCTGTGTCTTATTTCTCCTTGTCCTTTGTTTATCTCATCTGGGACCAGGCTTTCTCTGGGTTGTTTATGGTTTCTCTGTAATTGAAATTTGAACCAACAGCACACAGGTGTAAAAAGGTGCGGCGAAGAAAGAGAGAGAGACGGCTTAACTTGAGGATGGGGGTGGAGTTTCTTGGGGGTTAGTAAGCCGGCCGAAACTACAATGACATACTTTTAATGGCTAAGGGGATGGTAGGCGTGGCTTCTGTGCGCCGATGTGGGTGGTCTTTGCTTTTAACAAGAAGTGAAAAAAAAATTACTTATTTTTATTTTTAAGATTTCTTGAAACTAAGGGCATCAACATACTTCTCGTGTATGTATGTTACAGTATTTTGAATGTCTCTATTAGTTGTCCTCGCAACAGTTGTGTTTCTAAGTCATACATGTTCAGGTTCTCTGGTCGTCTTTGGTAACCTATTTGCATGATAGATGGAATATCTTCGTGGTTCTTGTTTGTACACCTTCTAATTTATTTGTAACATATAAAGACTGATAATATGATATGTATGAGACATTGTTGTATTTCACGTGCTTTGACATCGTTTTTAGCTTACCTTGGAGACAGAGAACATCACAGCTTAGGAATGCTGACATGTCTTGTTGGGTGGTGTGATCCTTACTAAGCAGGTCAACGTTCGTCCTGTCGTTATGGGTGTTTGTCAAAGGTGACTTTGAAACTGGTTTCTGGCAGTTTCAAGGCGTAAACGGTGGGTGCGAATTCGTATGTCCGTATGAGCTATGTCCATTCATAATAGCATGTAATTAGCCTGAACCAGGGAGAGAAAGAGCCGGGATGGCTCTGCCAACATTTTTTCTGTTTTGTGGAAAGTGCTTGGAGATTCTGGACTGAGATGGGTGAGTGTATTCATATCTATTTTAGCCAAAGTGTGGCTTGACTGTATTTTTGAT
>NC_087220.1:35458762-35468762 GCF_015104395.2 Macrobrachium nipponense | reverse complement strand
TATATATATATATATATATATATATATATATATATATATTATATATATAGTAGAGAATAATTTGTGATTTTATACAGAATTAAAGACAAGATATTTTTTCCAAATAAAGCACAAACTTGTAAATGCTTCTCCCCCCTTGTAAGATACTGCTTCAGAAATGTAAAGATCATTATAAAGGAAAATTAGCTCAGTACAGAATAAGCTGTTTATGAAAGAAAGAGATTTTATTACCTAAGTGTTGAATATGAAATCAGTAAAATTATTACCTTGAGATAAGATAGGATGTATACTAATTAAGTAAGTTACAACCGAATATATGAGTTTTTTTTTATTATTATCTTATTTACAACACTCAGAAAAAAACAAATCTCTGCGTGGGACAAAATTGTTCGTAGTTAAATTGTGGATTTTTCTCCTGTTCCACGCGCGCGCACGTGTGTGTATGTGTGCGTGTGTTTGTATGTGTATATATATATATGTGTGTGTGTGTGTGTGTGTCAAAAGACTAAGTTTTCTTTCTAGTCCCACGCAGAGATTTGTTTCTGAGAGTGTCGTATAAGATAATGTTTTTGAAGAAAACCCTCATATGTTCCGTTTTAACTTTTTTTATTTTGTATACATCCTATTTTTTTCTCAAGGCAATAGAATTTTTTTCTGATCACATATTCAACACTAAGGTAATAAAATCTCTTTCTTCCAATAACAGCTTATTCTGCTCTAATCTGGTTTTCCTATGTACTGATCTTTACATTCCTGTAGCAGTATCTTACAAGGGGGCGAACCGTTGACAAATCTGTTCTATATTTGGAAGAATATTCAGTCTTTAACTCATTATAAATTTACCAATTTCATGTTACTGCAGCAACATGGAATAATAATAATAATAATAATAATAATAATAATAATAATAAGATATAATAATATGTTTTGTTAAAGATGATGGCAGCATCAGTGGAATTGATTTTATATATGGTCTTTTTCAATTCTTCTTATTATTCTCTTCTCATCAGGGCTGATATTTGCTAATAGCTGGCCGATGTTCATATCTTGGTTAAAGAAATGTTTTCTAAAAATACTAATTTATTGTTATGATAACAAAAGTGATTAACAAATCTTAGTAATGGAATTCCAACGTTTCCAACCGTATCATCGGTTCATTTTCAAGGAAAGGTGAGCGTGAACTGATTGGAATGGGGTCGTTCGGCGGTATTTATTGTGTCCCAGGTGCTCTGTCTGATGGGCGCTGCGTTTTCATTGGCTGAACAGAGGATTAAGTCCTGATCAAGCCGTCTTGCAGAGGTGGAAGCTCGCACTGCTCTTCGCGTGCGGACGCTGGAGACTGGGAGCATAGTATTGGGCAACTTTCGGCGAAGGAACGAGACAGAGTCGCACTCCAGGATGAGATGAAGAACTTGCACACCGAGTGGGACAACCTCCGTCGCAGTAACAGCAGGAACCCTGTAGCAGCCCATCCGAGTGTCCGGGAAGGCGATGCTAATTATGGAACGGCCAACAGAGACGCGATTCCCCCCAGGAACGGGCTCACCCCCACCGCCATCATGGAATGTCTGCACCGCCTGGATGAGAAGGGATGCCGAAAAGAGAATGAGGACGATAACGAAGAAGCTGGTCGCCCTCAACGGAGGAAAACTACGGCTCCCGCAGAAGAGAGAAGAATATATTAATTTGACCGACTATGTACCTACCGCCGAACAAGACAGAATTCTGCGTATGGGACTCAACTGCCATTTCTCTACCCGACCGAGACCCATGGAGAAACGCCTTGAGATCGAGTACCTGCTGGACACCATACACAAGCATGAAGATCAAGACACCATACGAACCACGGACGCCCTGCAGCCCCTCCTCTTGGCCGAGGCCCTCACGGAACGCGGTGATTACAAGAGTGATGTGATCGACAGGCGCCTGAGGGAAGCAGCCAAAGAACTCCGAGCGAAAGAGGATGTCACCGTCCGTCGGGCCGATAAAACCGCTGCATTTGTACTCATCCGCACTGAGGAATACCACCACAAGTTGGATGAGATACTGTCAGAAAGCAGCAAATTCCAGGAAATTACTAAAGAACCCGGTAGATGACATTAAACGTGAGGCCATAGGATTATTGAGACTGTCAATGCAGCTTCCAATGCCCTTCACGTTGCTGCCGATCGTAGGGGACTACGACCTTGGCTATATATACGGGAATGTTAAAACCCATAACCAGGGAACCCGTTACGCCCCATCATTAGCCAAATTCCCGCTCCTACATACCAGCTTGCGAAGAAATTGAATGCTATTTTGACTCCTTACGTTCCAGATGACCACAGTTTGAAGTCCTCTGTCCGAGTTTAATAGAAGCCCTGAAAACGACACCGTCCGGAGGAGTTATTGCATCGATGACGTGGAGTCCCTGTTCACGAACGTCCCCGTGGATGAAACAATCCAGATAATTCTTGATCGTGTATCAGAGACGACTCCACGCCCCCACTTAAACATCCCTGAGCATGCCCTCCAAAAACTCCTTGAAATATGTACGAAAAGGGCCCCTTTCTCACCACGAGGCCATATGTACACGCAAAAAGACGGCGTAGCGATGGGTTTCTCCCTCGGAGTACTTTTCGCGAACTTCTACATGGGTACTGTGGAACGTCTGGTATTCGCCACCATCGAGAAACCGTCTATGTACGTCCGATATATTGACGACACCTATCATCAGTGCCAACACGGTGGAGAGAAATAGAGCGCCTGCGACAAGCCTTCCACGACCACAGCAGACTCAACTTCACCATCGAGCATTGCCGTGACCGTCGCCTCCCCTTCCTTGACGTTCTCGTCGGGCAACAAGAGAACGCTTCGTAACACAAGTGTATACGAACCCACGAACCTGGCATGTGCCTGAACGTAACGGCGAGAGCGAGTGTCCAGAGAGATACAAACGCACTGCAATCAGCGCCTTCATCAAGAGAGCTCTCTCACACTGCTCTTCGTGGAAGGACACGCACACTGAATTAGAACGTGTTGCCCAAGTTCTAATTAACAACGGGTATTCCAACCGGGACATCGAAAAAGCCATTCGCAGAAACATCGATAAGTGGTACCAGCAGGAGCCTCGCCCCGTCGCCCCTTGAAGACGTCACTCTCTTTTACAAGGGAGCATTTCACAAGAAATACAAAGAGGATGAACGAGCCCTTCGTAACATCATCGAAAGGAATGTCTCCCCCACGGACCCTGCGAAAAAAGTAAAATTGATCATTTACTATAAAAGCAAGAAGACCATGGGCCTGATTATGACAACAACCAGCCCCTGTGATGCAGGACCCTCTCAAGAAAACTAACGTTGTCTACCAATACAAATGCCCTGTCCGGGAATGCCCCGGCGCCTACATTGGTATGACAACGATGCGATTTTCCAAGAGGATATCCTGCCACGCTCAGGAAGGCGCCATCCATAATCATGCAAAAAACGTCCACAATACCATAGGATAACTCGGAAGGACATTATTCCTAATATTGGTATTATCGATAAAGGCAGCAGACCCACCGTCGCCTCCGCCTCTTAGAGGCCCTACACATCGGAAGGAGAGACCCAGCCTTAACACCACTCAAGAGACTTCACTCCTCCCGACGGTGGCACGTAGGCGCTGCCCGCCGGCACCATAGAGCCGATCGAACGGACCAATCAGGTGCCCCTGCCCAATACTATGCTCCCAGTCTCCAGCGTCCGCACGCGAAGAGCAGTGCGAGCTTCCACCTCTGCAGACGGCTTGACTCATGGACTTAATCCTCTGTTCAGCCAATGAAAACGCAGCGGCCCATCAGACAGAGCACCTGGGACACAATAAATACCGCCGAACGACCCCATTCCAATCAGTTCACGCTCACCTTTCCTTGAAAAATGAACCGATGATACGGTTGGAAACGTTGGAATTCCATTACTAAGATTTGTTAATCACTTTTGTTATCATAACAATAAATTAGTATTTTTAGAAAACATTTCTTTAACCAAGATATGAACATCGGCAGCTATAGCAAATATCAGCCCTGATGAGAAAGAGAAATAATAAGAAGAATTGAAAAGACCATATATAAAATCAATTCCCACTGATGCTGCCATCATCTTTAACAAAACATGTTTAAGAGAGGGTCTCCTACCTTCAGATAATAATAATAATAATAATAATAATAATATGATAAAAGCGACTTTATGGACAGTGTTACTGAAAGCATTAGATATATTTGAGCATTCTTCTTGTAGAGGAAAGGGTCTTCAATACAATACACTAGAGCCCACCCCTCCCATATTACCGCGTTCTTGATGACACTTGAGTACATCTTAACATCGAGGAGGACCTTGCAACCCTACGAAGAACTTTTGAGGCGTCCTTCCCTTCCTGGATGTGTGCAGACAGCAGACTCGGAAGTGGTATGCTGCTGAAGTTTACAGAAAACCAACGACTTTAACACTTTGCGTCAACAGATAAAGCGAGTGCCCGGACAAGTATAGGAGATCTGTGGCGGAAACTTTTGTCTGTCATACTAAGGAGATCAGGGTGTCGGAGCAGTACTCATCAATAAAGCCTTCTCAGACAAAATGGCTGAACAGCCAAGGACAGTTTCAGTAAATAAAATCCATATCAATAAAAACCCCACTAACAAAGACAACGACGACAGAACATTTAAACTATGTCTGGAATCATACGCACCAAAACACCTGGAAGATGAGTCCACGAAAATGATAATAAAAGAAAACCACTCATACGCCGTGATAACGACTACAAAGCCCTCAAAGCGTCTCTCGTGTCACCTGCAGAAGCTGCCATATTCGGTCACTAAAACTATGAACACCGGAGAAGACCCGGAAGAGGAGAAGGCATTACGGGCAAGAAAATTATGGAGGCGCCATCGGACCACCGGAGCCCAATCTTCTGGAAGTCTTGTATGTATGAGAGAAAGAAAGAAAAAAAGTAAAAAAAACAGCAACTGCAACTGAAATCGAATCTCTCGACAATCATAAGGCGAAACGTAAGAGTTCAGTCAACGCTAAATACCACCAGCGTTTAAGGTGAACAGACCATCAACAAGAAGAAGGAAAAATAAGACTAAAGAATTAGCCCCCCTACCATCTACCTGCTGATAAAAAAAAAAAGGACTATGTCAGCTGAATATCATTGAAACAGCATTGTTTTCAATAATAATAATAAATAATAATAAAAATAATAATAATAATAATAATAATAATAATAATAATAATAATAATAATAATGGCAACTTATGTGTGCAGTTTTTTGCTATCAGTATAAGCTAGAAATTCTTAAAATTCCAAACATCCCAAAACTAGTCTTTGCAATAGCCGTTAAACTAATCCATTAACAAATGAATAAATAAATAAAAATATAAGTAGAGCAATAACTAAATAAAATAGTCGAAATTAAACAAATAGATAAATAAATCCAAAATATGGACTTAAATATTACGGAATTTACCAGTGATAAGCTTACCATCTTCAACAAAATGCCTTGCGATGAGAAAAAAGAGATTATTACTTATCTTTCGACACCATAATTTGTATACCTGCTTATACTAAGATTATTTATTTAAAGTGAAATGAAATGACTTATTTATCATTACGTAATTCGTCAATTGTTCTGCTCACATATGAAAAAGTAAAAAAAATAGATGTTAAGTCACGTTTTTCCAAAACTCCTGATAGAATGATGAATGTTGATGGTCGATTTTAATCATCATGATGGAAGGCCCCCTCCATATCAGCTGATAATAAATAATATATGTAAAGGCTTATGAGCGCATTTAACGGGAAAAGATTAAAAACTTTAAAAAGGAAGAGATTGATTTGTGGAGGGAACCTTTTCTAGTTGGCTGAGCGCCGTTATTTTTTTTAATTTTTTTTTTTTTTTTTACGTTATTGGTGAAGGTATCGTGGATGGCGAGGGCTTGAACATTCTCTTCTTTTTCTTCTTCGCTCTCTCTCTCTTTCTCTCTCTCTCTCTTTAAATATACTGTGAAGTTATTTCATATTACAAAAATGAACAAAAAGAATGTTACGCTAAACCATCCGTAAAATACGAAATCAAAGAAAGATCACACTCGAGAATAATTTTGCAAACTACCTTAATATTCATTATACTTACTCGGAAAGAAAACAGTGACTTAAAACGAATACAACTCAATGAATTACATAGAGCAAACAAGTAAAAAAATCATGAGGAACACAAGACTAAGATCAGTATGTAATGAAAAGGAAAATGACACAATAGTAGATGAATTAGCATAATTACTGGGAAGCGAGAATGGATAGCAAATCAGTAGGTTATAGATAACGGAAAGGAAGACTGTCCTTGGTTGAGGTTTGGCTTAAGTTTGTGGGTATATATAGATTCTAAAATCCTTAATTCCGACAACTTTGAACCAGAACCTACAATTAAATAAAAAAATCCCTTATACTTACGCTTGCCCGATTGCATCTACTGCAGCGTTCACGGATGGAAGACTGCTGCTTCACTGGTAAGTCTCTCCCTGTTCTGTCACTGATCCCTGCATGCTGGCAGTATCTCATTTTGTGTGCCTTTATGGAACTACCCAAATACCCCAGTTGGTAGCTGGGGCATGTATAATGGTAAACAATACCAGAACGAAAAATTTATACAGTTTATCTTTGAAAGGTAATATAATCTTTATTGTAAAATGATTACTAAAAATTAATCTAAAAGTAATCTGCAGATAAAATCTATCAAAACTGTATTTCAATTCCCTCTCAAGTTGCTTCATTGTTTTACGAATTTAAGGCAGTTTGCAGTAAAAAAGAAACTGGTTTAGGAACTGTAACAACTGGCACTTTAGGACTATGAACGTTTTCCAGAAATAGCCTAATAGAATGAATGACCTCTTGGATTTGTCAATGAAAGTATCTAAAAATGGCATCTTATTATTCACCTCCCTTCTAAAGTAAATTTTATATTTCCATGCTTGCTATTTAGATAATGAAGAAAACCATTAGCGTGGTGTAAATTTTAAAAACTTAAAATAGTAAAATCTGGAAGTCGCTTATAGAGCAAAGCTCCAGGAAACTTTTAGAGGCAACATGTAATGATACATACTTCATGTTTAATGATGAGTTGTATTTACAAGTAGATGGGGTAGCAATGGGGAGCACAATTTCATGTATGTTTGCTAATTTGTTTTTAGGTTTTCATGAAGGAAAGTGGTTAGAGGATTACTCGTCATATTTTAAACCTTTGCTCTATAAGCAATTTATAGATGATACAATTTTAATTTTTGAAAACAAACACCAGGTTAAGAGTTTTCTTCATTACCTAAATAGCAAACAAGAAAATGTAAAATTTACTTTAGAAAGGAGGTGAATAATAAGATAGTATTTTTAGATATTTTCACAGACAAAATCTGAGAGTTCATTCTCTGTTTACAGGAAACCCACTTTTTTAGTATTAGGATTGTGTCTTTTCAGTCCCTGTCATAACATTTCCAAAGAAAATTCAATTAACACTTCAATCTACAGGGCTTGTAATATATGTTCCAATTTCCCTTTGCTTCATGAAGAGATGGAATTCTTGGTAAAATTTTTCGCAAGTAGAGACTTATCAGTGAAGCAGCAGTCTTCCATCCGTGGACACTGCAGTAGATGTAATCAGGCAAGAGTTAGTTTAAGGGATTTTAAAACTGTAGATTCTTATTCAAAACTGCTTGATTTAATGATTTTAGAATCTGTGTATATTAAGCCAAAGCTCTACCAAGGAAAGTCTTCCTTTCCGTCATCTATAAGCTATTGATTTTCTATCCGCTCTCGTTTCCCAGTTATTAGGCTAATTCATCTATTGTGTGATATTTATTTTTTATTTTTTACCCTTGTGTTTTATTTGGTATCTTTCTTTTCTCTTAGGTTTTTTTTTTTTAGTTTTGTTTGCTATTGAAATATACCGAGTTGTATTAGTTTCAAGTCACTATGTTTTCTTTTCTGAGTAGTGTTTTTTTATGTTAAGGTATTTTGTAAAACTCTTATCGATCGTTATTTTTTTTTATTTGATACTTTACTGTAAAAAATATTTTCTGCTCTGGTGTTTTTTGCCTCTAGATTAGGTCGAATTGGCTTAGTGTGTTAAAGCCAAAGCGTCCTAGTGAAACTAAAGATGTTGACATTAGCTCTTGCTTAGGTGTTCCTGATGAGGATCCATTACACCAAATTCGTCTCCCTTGGAAAATGAATTAGCATGTCTTCGCTGCCCTCTTCCAACTTGGTTTGAATTTTGTCGTGAAACAAGATGCGAACTCGTTCATTTCCTGCTTGGATATAGGATTCTAATGGCTAACTCATCCAAAAGTGTGAGATATTCGAGTGACCAGGATGGTCTCTCTCTCTCTTTCTCTCTCTCTCTCTCTCTGTATACATATATATATATAATCTATATATATATATATATAGTTAGAGAGAGAGAGAGAGAGAGAGAGAGAGAGAGAGAGAGAGAGAGAGAGAGAGAGAGATGTGTATATATATATATATATAGTATATATATATATATATATATTATATATATCATATATATATATATATATATGTATATATATATATATGTGTGTGTGTGTGTGTGTGTGTGTGTGTGTGTGTGTGTGTGTGTGTGTATTCACGAGATGTATGTTGAAGCCCTCAGTTTTAGGAAATCTTAAAATAAAATAAGTACAATATTTTTTTTTGCAAGACCATCCAAGACGACGTACGGAAGCCGCATCTGCCCGCTCCTTAGTAATTAAAAACTGGACACATCAGATTCTCCTATTTCGCTCCTCCCCAAACTCCATTTCTCATACTGCTTAGTGAACCCCCATCATCATACTTTTCCCACACTTGGTACTGTCGTTCAAATCCCATTTCCAGACTTATTGTCAACGACTCGGAGAAGATGTGACAAACAAGAGACAAAGAAAAGAGAGGAATAAGATGGATGAAGCAGCGAGCCAGGCTCTCTCTTATAGCCATTCCTAATGCAGACTTAGTCCTGTTCACACCGGGGCATATCCCCAAGCCACTCACTTATGTAGGGTCGATAATTTTTCTCCCCCCAAGCTCTTACCCGTGCCCAGCTTAACTTCAAGCCTGCAATTGTCAAAGAACAAAGTACAGTTTGAATTTTGAAATTTGTTTCGATGCACAATTCTTTTCCTTCCTTAATTACTGTCTGTTCTCATAATATATAACAAACTCCAAATTGTATCTCCTTCAGAAAATAAGTGAACTGGAAAATATTTGTCACTTGCGGGAGTAAGTAGGCTAAAGAGCGTTTAACTTTAACCCTATTCATCCAGTATAATGTACCTTCCATCACGATCTCTAAAGTCCTTTAACCCTGGATAGGTTTCGCTATTTTGGTACCCCTTTAAAGGTGCATGGGGTCAAGTTAGACCCGTGCACCCAGAAAAATTTGTGAAAATTCAAAAACTGTAGCTATGCTGTACATTTTAATTTCTAAAATCAATTTCACCATTGCCGAACACTACTGAGAAGATAAATCATACCCATCTACAAATTAAATATTTATTACAAATGTATTGAAAAAATAAGTATATCACAAAATAAAATTTATGATGATTTAAAAAAATACAAAATACAGTATATACACACAAATGTTATGGGAATCTTTACTAAAACTACTATTTACAATATGTGACTGCCAGAAAAGGTGTCAGACCCATAGTGGTCAAAATCTGAAAATAGAAAAAATAGGTAAGTTTTTTGGCTAAAAAAAGGTAAGTTTTTTTTTGGCTAAAAAAAAAAAAGTCATGTTCAAAACAAACAATTACTCAGAAAAGGGGGAAGGACAAAGGCAAGGCAAACGCAGGTTTTGACATGATTGTAGTGTGTGTTTTGCTGGCCTCTTCCAGGTCGATCACACCCAGATTCGAGATAGACGATAATTTAAAAAAAAAAAAAAGTGTTTTTTGAAACACTCCTCGGGTTGTGCGGAACCTGTC
>NC_087220.1:35436262-35453762 GCF_015104395.2 Macrobrachium nipponense | reverse complement strand
TCTAACAAGCTGATAGTCAAGCCTTTAATCACTAACTTTTTATTTCATTTAAAAATATTTATGCGTCATATAGATTTTGCGGGAGTTCATAGTGTTCCTCAATTGCAGTGACATTATTTACTTATACTCAATTCCTTTGGTAGGATTGCACATTTAAGCGTGCAATAATTTTAAACAATTTCTAGTGTAACTTCCCAGGCTAGCTGAGCATCGTACAATTCAAAACTTAAAAAGTGCGAAAATAACGGATCGAGGTGACGAATGATATCGGACCCAAATTTTGTGTTTACAAAAGTTACCTTACGAAAAGAAATGTTCATGATTTTCTTTTCATTTCCGTTAGGTAATTCCATCACCTTTCACTTATAAAACCTTTCAATCATTTCCTCCTCGTTGTCCTAAGCAGAAAGAGAGAGAGAGAGAGAGAGAGAGAGAGAGAGAGAGAGAGAGAGAGAGAGAGAGAGAGAAATTGAAATTGAATCAAGGAATCAAAGAAAAGTGAAACTAAAGATAACAAAGAAAAATAATCCAGTTCTCCTTAAATGAAGTGCATAAACAACCCAGAGACCATTACGGAAAATTCACTGTTATTATAAATTTTCTAAACTTGACTTTTTGGCCGTTTTCTTTGAAAATGCGTCGAGAAGTCAGATTAACCAACTACACAAAAGTAGGTCGCTCATTACTTTAATTAGGACGACAGCATTCAGTATCCTTTCAGTTATATCTTTAATTTCTTTCATTGATTTCTGTTTTTCCCGGAGATCATTTTTAGTTTTGCACCTATTTCCATTTCTAGTATTTTATTGCCATGTATTTTATTCCGACTATTGGTTCACATGATTTAAATTCTTCTCTTCCTAATATTAAAAACTTCGAGGAGTTTCATGTCATCATATTTCATAGTGTTACCCTCCCTTTGGATGTTTAGTCAAGATATGTTTTACCTTCTAATATCTATTGTTTTAAATGATCATTTAATGTCATTCCATCATTAGTGGTTACCATTTACTTTAATATCTGTTCTTCTGTCAATAGATTTTTATTAGTGGGGTGATTATTTTCTTATTTAGATTTGTTGACAATTCTGGTTCTTGCTTTAAATTTCTGTTTTATTCTTAATATCATTTTAATGTTCCTATACTATTAAGAAATCAGAATTTTTGGGCACAGCTGCTTGAGTTTGATAATACTCAAGTCAAACTTCCTAATTATCTTTGTGATTTTTCTTTCCATACACTGAGAGAAAGGGTACACAGCTAAAAATAAGGAAAAAAGAGAAAAACAAAGAATAAACCAAAATGAAAGATGCTTGCAATAAGATCAGTTCATTCATTCAAGAATAAAGAGAATTGGAGTATTAACTTACACTAACGAACTGAGATATATAACGGAGAGAGAATATCCAACAGGAAAACAATCAGAAGCATCAACACGAGGGAAATTCAGCCTTCCATTAAACCAGGATTTACTTTCCAAATATTCCTTTGTGTTCGATGTGAACGTTCGAGAATCCAGCTCACGGCTCAGTTTCCATTTGCCTATCGACTGGATTCTTTTCCTCAATGATGAATATTTCACTGGTGCTGATCCAGTCCGTACACCTCGCAAACTGAAGGACCCCTGTTCGTTCTCGAACCAAACGGGAAAGAACGAGATGTTCCCGCTAATTACAATTAAGCATATTTATTTCTACTTTTGCAGTGATTAAGAGCCCACTTGTTAGTCAGCTAAATGTGGGTCGCAGGTATACAGGGAGAGAGAGAGAGAGAGAGAGAGAGAGAGAGTTGAGGTGAATGTTCATTGACACTACAATATGTGTAGCATCAAGACGGATGGCATTATTGAAGTCTGCTTTTGTTTACCAGAATTTCGGAATGTCTGGTTACTGTTTATTTTCATATAATTGTTATTTTTTATTTATAGCTTCAATATATTAATCTTTATGCATTCTTTATTTCCTATCACATGTTCTACTCTCATACGGAAACCAAAATATATCAGATGAACGTAAGTGAAACTAAACATAAAAGAATATTTAAAAGATTAGAACTAATAAAAAAAAAAGCCTGGCGTAAAAGAATTCGAACCAAAATATCATGAGTGAAAGGAAGGTTGCAACCGAACAAAAGGAGATCAAATCATAAACTGCAAATATACTGTATATAAGAGGGAATTAAAACGCAAATAACCCAGAGTACAACGATGCAGAATATTGTAAACAAAAGGAAAACACAGAGATTCTTCAAAGCTGGCTTAACACTAATTCTCTCTCTCTATAAAATATATATATAGGGGAGACCGGGGCTAGTTGTTACAATTTTAAAATTTCTACCTCTAATTCAATATCTAGTAAAGGAAAAAGATTATAATATGTGTTATCATACTCATGTAACAAAAGGTTATACACTTTTTAACTCCTGGAAAATAAGAGAAGATAAGAGAAAACATTTTGTATACAACGTGCACCATATGCGGGACATGTTGTCACAGACCATTGGGTATATTGTTACAAAATATAAAAAAAAAAATTTATCCTTATAAACCAAAATAAATCAGTTAACACTTTATTGTAGACAGGTCACATGTATACATAATGAGCACTTTCATTTGTGCAACACTCACAGACCAAAACTTTGCTTTTTTGATGTATTGCACCCATTGCTCCACTGACGCTGAATTTCACTATTTACCAATAATTCTCAATGTTCTTTATACTCTTATTTTCAGCAGACTTCAGAAACACTTTGTTGTTCAGATTCCTTTTACTGGTTTTACTCTTGAGCCTTTTCTGTGTGAATCCTCGTTGGGCTTCTGTAGTTTCATCTTCTCAGTTTTGGGGAGGCCATAGAAATAGGGTAATTTCTAAAACTTCTATATTTTCAGATTTTTCTAAAGAAGACCACATTATTCTTTATATTGGCATTAGGGATTTTACCTACCAATGGGTTAAGGTTATTCAGTGGATATCCTTCACCCATTGGTAGGTAACATCTCTAATGCCAATATAAAGAATAATGTGGACTTGATAAATAAACTAAATAGTATACAAGTTAAAAGTGAATCGAAACTTGTGAGCTTTGATGCAGTATCACTATTCACAAAGGTGCCTATTGACGATCTATTGGAGTTTCTATCGGAATTATTAGAAAACAAACCGCTGGATATTCCATTTTAAAAAAAACCCTTAATTGAACTGATCAAATTATGTGTAAAAACTGTAAATTTGAATTCAATTGAAAATTTTACTCTCAAAATTTTGGTATGGCAATGGGAAACCCTCTGTCTCAAGTGCTAAGTAATTTATATATGGAATTTTTTGAAAAGAAAATTTTAAGCAATATAATTCCACACAATATACCTGGGTTTAGAAATGTTGACGACATAATTTGTGTATGGCCAGAGAACGAAGATGTAAATAACTTTTTTGTCAAGCTAAATCAATTAGTACCATCAATTAAATTTACTATGGAAATGGAAAAAGTTGGTTGCCTAGGATTTTTGGATGTCCTCATACTGAGAAATAGTAGTGGGTTTGAATATAGTGTTTACAGAAAACCTACTAATATTTCTTCCTATGTACATTTCTATTCTGGACAAAATAATACGGTAAAAAGATCAGTGTTTTCATCTATGTTTCTAAGAGCACTACGGGTATGTAGCCCAGAATATATAAGATTCGGAATACAGGCAAGAAATTGAAACATCCTGATAGTGTACTAAACAATGCATTAGAAGCGGCAAAAAAGACCATGAATCTAAATAAAAAAGAACCTTACAACAACAAAAATTTGCTTGTACTACCTTATAATAATAATATGAAAGATATCCCATATATCCTGAAGAATTTTGGTGTTAATGTAGTTTTTTAAAACAATAAAACAATGAAACAGGTAATTATTAAGAACTCCTCCGACAATGTTAAAGGATGTGTTTATAAAATTCCGTGTAAGTCTTGTGACAACTTTTATATTGTTCAAACGGGCAAAGCACTAGAAAAAATAATAGAACAACATAAAAAATGTGTGAGATATGCACAGGGAAATAGTGTTATTTTTGTACATATTAGTGAGAACAATCATGCTATTAACTGGGAAGGGGCAAAAAAGCTTGTGTGTTCTAATAATGCAATGGAAAGGAATATAATTGAATCTAGTTTTATAAAAGAAAGTTACAATAATAATATGAACATCAGTCAAGGAATGTATAAACTTGATCCTTTAATATCAAAAGAAATTTGTAAACTGTTTAAATTTTAAGGTAGGCATTAGAAATGTACGAAACTAGGATTATTATATTTGCAAACACAGTAAGGGGGCGGTAGTGGTAATGAGATGTCCAACCCCACCTCCCTGACACCTGTCAGGTGTGGACTAGTTGTCTGGTGGGTACCCTAATCGATAGTATCCCTTGAGAATTTATTGTAAATTTTAGCCAAATAATTTTTGAACGCCACTCCTACCGTGACACCTGCCTGTGGGTGGATCTGCAGTTTCAAACGGTTGTGTGTATGTTCGTCAGTACTGACTCTGTAGTATATATACTTATGAATTCTAATACTATGTATCAGTCCTTTGTCAATGGCTTGAAAATAAAGCCGAAACCAGGACCTACACCCTGTCGATTATTTTTCACCTGTGGATATGTGTGATATATACATACACACACACACACACACACACACACATATATATATATATATATATATATATATATATGTGTGTGTGTGTGTGTGTGTGTGTGTGTGTGTGTGTGTGTATATATATATATATATATATATATATATATATATATATATATATATATATATATATATATATATATATATATATATATATATATTAAATTCAGATCGTTTTCGTAGTTTTGTAATGCTCTCAATACACAACTAAGAGCAATTCTGGGAAGAAAATTATTTCTCTTTACTGCTTTATAAACACGGCTCCCAAATACTATTATTATCTAATTTCTCTTGTCCACCAACTCTTGATAAAAAAAAATGACCAAATTCCAGGATTCGGAGCCAAAAGACCCGAGAAATGAACAGAATGCCCATAATCCTCTTAATTCTGGTGAGGAAAGTCTTCTTCCCTCATAAATAGTTATTTAATCGGGTCATTAGGGCAAATGACGTCATTTGGAGGTAAGAAGGAAAAGGAGAAACGTTAGAAGAAATCGGTGGAAATAAATTGTCTTCAGTCACCCTTGTGAATTTTATTCTGGTAATATAGCCTCTCTCTCTCTCTCTCTCTCTCCTCTCTCTCTCTCTCTCTCTCTCTCTCTCTCCATTACTGTTTGCATTTCAACAAAGGTAAAATCTTACCATTACTGAGAGCAAATCATATTCATTATTGTTGCTGTAGGTGAAACTGTAATTCCGTTTTAAAAAGTGAAAAACGTTTCAAAGTATTACATTCTTGTGCCGCAAGTCAAGACTACAAAGATGAATTAAAATAGTTTTTATTCATGAAATAACTTTCAATCATATACAGTATTCCATAATGAATTTTCAATCCTAAGCTCATTTAATGTTTACAAAAATCCTTTACTTAACACTTAAACATATATATATATATATATATATATATGTATATATATATATATATATATATATATATATGTGTGTGTGATGTATATATATATATATATATATAAGATTAGTTTTTACCTGTACGTAACTGCTGCAAGGTAAGGTAACAATTGCTTTCCACTTGGGGGGGGTGGGGGGGCTGGGGTGGTGGTGGTAAAAATAAATTATTTTCATTACCTTACTTTAATTATCATTCACAAGTAGGATTAACCTTTTACCCCTTTAACGCTATTCTCGATTGTGGATGAGTGGATAAAGGCAGAATGGACTGGGCAGTGGGGAGCATTAGGGTGAAATGAGAGAGAGAGAGAGAGAGCTTAGAATTAGATTATTACACCTCAGTGAAATTAATATTATAAGAACTTTTCTTCCTTTGTTTATGAATCCTCAAAAGCGATAACGTCCAAGAACAATGAAAGGTCGATTTGTGATAAAATCCTGGGTCTTTAAACGTGCCTTCTTGAATGACTCAGGACATAAAGAGAAAGGTAAAGGTTCCCTCATTCTGGCCTTGAATGAATAAATGAATGAATGAATGGGTACATCTGAGGCTATTCACGGCCCTGACCTTCACACAGTCCAGTGAGAGAGGGAGGAATTATATTTTCCTTTTATTCCTGTATTTTATCTCACTTATCTTTTATTCATCTTTAAAGTGGTACTCCTAGTTCTCTCTCTCTCTCTCGCTCTCTCTCTCTCTCTCGCTTTACATAAAATACATATATATATATATATATATATATATATATATATATATATATATATATATATATATATATCTTATATATCTATATATATCATATATATATATATATCTGTATATATATATATATTATATATATATATATATATATATATATCTATATAAGATATATATCTATATATATAGTATAGATAGATATATCTATATATATATATATATTATATATATATATATATATATATATATATATATATAGTATAGATATATATATATATATAGATATAGATATATATATATAATATATATATATATATATATATATATATATATATATATATGTATATATATATATATATATCTATATATAGATCTATATATTAGATCTATATATAGATATATATATATATATATATTATATATATAGATCTATATATATATATATATATATATATATATATATATATATATATATATATATATATATATATATATATATATGTTACAAACCTCTGGGGTTCTAGTACAGGTTCTTAGGTACTTTATTTGCTAGGATCGTAGACAGTATATGCAACCCATGTTCAAGAAAGCAGGCACAAAACACTCCAGAAAAACTTAACAGTATTTATTACAAAACAGAAATAATTTAAATCAGCCTTGCGGGTTCAAGTAAAATACATACAACATACAGCTTAAAGCAAGAGACTAAATACCAGGTCCTCAACGAGCCACAAGGCATCCTAAAGCTAATCATCTAACCCTAACAGAAATTCAGAGGAGGAGAACAAATACTTTATAAATCAGTGAGGATCCCAAATATAAGCCGGCCAAAACTATCCTAAATAACAAAAGGCTGAAGGAAGTGGAAGATATCAAAACAAGGAAAACCTTAAATTAACCTACCTAGCCATATAACTAAAGATATGGAAATATTATCCACCAATAAGCAATAAACAATAATGGCAACAATAAGCTTATAAATAAAACAAAGTAAAAAACTATCACAAAGTATACGTATGTATAATATATAAATATATGTACTGCACGTACACTGACAGTTTTCTAATCCTTACGTCGGGGATAACAATGAAGACGGGGTTCGAACTAGGGAGTCCATAGCAAGCACCCAAACTGCTACTAAAGGGATGGACACGATCGCCAGACAAAAGGGGTATAAGGCTTCCTCGAAGGAAATAACAGCTATACTGCATTACCTGGGCATTTGCCTCCCTACGTATCTCCTTACGACGGTACCAATATCCGTGGCTCCTCCGACGGGATAGGGGTGGTATAGAGAAGTCGCAAATAGCAATACGCTTCTGCGAAACCCCGTAAAGCGGACACTATGGTCGCAAGTGAACGAGAGCCGTGATCTACAGCACCAGAGTCGCAGGTGACTAAGGCACCTACGAACGGTCGTGAGGAAGATTCAAAGCAGCGCCGTTTCCAAAATAAACTGTCAAAAGGTCGTCCTCCAATAATCCACAAAAGCTGCTCAAGGGGATGGTCTGATAAGGAGCGTTCCAAAGCCCGAACTTCCGCGGGCAGACCATCAACGTTTCACAGTACAGATACGAACCATCCACCGTAGCTCAAAAACAAATCACAAAACAATCGTTAGAACGATAGTTCACAGAAAATAAACAAGGGAGGAAGGAGGCGCTCAATAACACAAAAACTCTTACTTAACTAACAACAAGCATTTGGCTGCTTAAGCAAAAGAATCTTAAAAGTAAACAAGGCTGATTTAAAACTCGATAAATAAAAACAAAAACTACGTTAATAATAATAATATAATATATATATATATATATATATATATATATATATATATATATATATATATATATATAGATATAGATATATATATATATATATATATATATATATATATATATATATATATATAGATCTATATATATATATATAGATCTATATATCTATACATATATATATATATATATATATATATATATCTATATATATATATATATATATATATATACATACATCATACATATATATATATATACATATATATATATATATATATATATATAATATATATATATATATATATATATATATTACTATATTAGAGGTCTATAATTTTTTTTCTTAATATATTTCTTGTATTACCATGGATGTATTGGAAGATACTTTTCTCTAAATATTTTAATTGGATTATTTTATGAGTATTTGGTCACCTCTTCGGTGTTATTTGGTTTAGGTTGACCTTAGGTCATTACTTTTAAAAATACAACAACAGAATTTACTGCATTAAAATATTCTATCATAATAATTCCATTGATTTGTTACTTGTCAATTCATTATCATTACCGATTCTCATCTTTTGGAACATTTCATACTTCTTGCATTATTGAAACAGTTCTCAGCAGCTAGTGTTACCCTCTTCCACAGCAAACAAAAAGGACTGCAAAAATAACTCCATGATCCTCAGCTGAGAAGTTGACAGAATTTGATTTAATGGTGATGTTCCTCTTCGTTCGAGGGAAGCAAGTGGTTTCCGCCCCAAAAAAGCGTATTGGGTTTCGTTATTAATGGTATTGAATAGCGCCAGAAACTGTCTTTAATGGCCTCAGTGCATATTTTGTAGATGATTATTCGTAAAAATTAAAATTGCATCCATCTTACACTTTTGTAATTGCCAGCGCCATCTCTCTCTCTCTCTCTCTCTCTCTCTCTCTCTCTCTCTCCCCCTTTTTTACACATACATTCATAAACACATCTTTCATTCTAAATATAGTTGCAGATTCATTCATTCATTAATTTAATTTCAGCAGTTTTATAAAAATTGTATATAATATATATATATAATATTATATATATATATATATATATATATATATATATATGTGTGTGGTGTGTGTGTGTGTGTGTGTGTGAGTATGCAAAACCATGATGAAAATGAGTACCGAATAAATTTTTCTTTACACAATAACAGAATCTTCTATCGAGAGTAAGTAAAAACCACCAAAAATGTAATATTAAATAACTGCTAAACGAGAGAAAGAAATAATGAACATGCAATTTTGAATGGTGAATAAAAAGATTTCTAGATATAAAAATATGAAATTAAAGCAGTAAATATACGTTTACAGATTTTTTGATGAAGCATGACGCCTTGAGCATGGAAACGTATTTATAAATGTAAAGAAGTACTTAAACTCAAATATATATATATATATATATATATATATAATATATATATATATATATAATAATATATATTATATATATAATATATGAATATTTTATCACATCAAACGTGATTCTATAAATATTCGAGCTACAAATGTCCTTCTTTAATATCTAATTCGCTCTACCTCGGAATTGATATATTTTCATATATGTACCGAGGGGGAATTTTTAGTTGATAATAATTTCGTACCCCCATGGGATCGAAAGAAGAGAGAGAGAGAGAGAGAGAGAGAGAGAGAGGAGAGAGAGAACTAGAGTACCACTTTAAAGATGAATAAAAGATAAGTGAGATAAAACACTCGAATAAAAGGAAATATAATTCCTCCCTTTCTCTCACTGGAGTGTTGAACGTCGTGCCGTGAATAGCCTCAGATGTACCCATTCATTCATTCATTTATTCATACAAGGCCAGAATGAGGGAACCTTTACCTTTCTCTTTATGTCCTGAGTCATTAAAGACCCAGGATTTTATCACAAATCGACCTTTCATTGTTCTTAGACGTTATCGCTTTTGAGGATTCATAAACAAAGGAAGAAAAGTTCTTATAATTTATTTCACCGGGAGGGGTGTAATGAACCTAAAATTTTAAGCTCTCTCTCTCTCTCTCTCTCTCTGCTCTCTCTCTCTCTCTCTCTCTCATCTTATTCACCCTAATCTTCCCACTGCCCAGTCCTTCTGCCTTTATCCACTCATCCCCAATCGAGAATAGTGTTAAAAAGGTAAAAGGTTAATCCTACTTACAAAAAATAATTAAAGTAAGGTAATGAAAATAATTTATTTTTACCACACACCCCCAGCCCCCCCCCCCCCCCCCCCCGCCCCCCCCCCCCCCCCCCCCCCCCCCGCAAGTGGAAAGCAATTGTTACCTTACCTTGTAGCAGTTTGGTGAATTAAATATGAATTTCTGTAGGGAAAACAAGTTCAGATGTTGATTCAAGTAAATAAATCACTTACGTACAGGTAAAACTAATCTATATATATATTAAGTAAAGGATTTTTGTAAACATTAAATAAGCTTAGGATTAAAATTTCATTATGGAATGATGTGATAGGATTGAAAGTTATTTCATGAATAAAAACTATTTTAATTCATCTTTGCAGTCTTAACTTGCGGCACAAGAATGTAATACTTTGAAACGTTTTTCACTTTTGAAAACGGAATTACAGTTTCACCTTACAGCAACAATAATGAATATGATTTGCTCTCAATGATGGTAAGATTTTACCTTTGTTCAAATGCAAACAGTAATGGAGAGAAAAGAGAGAAGAGAGAGAGAGAGAGAGAGAGAGAGAGAGAGAGAGAGAGAGAGAGAGAGAGGCTATATTACCAGAATAAAATTCACAAGGGTGACTGAAGACAATTTATTTCCACCGATTTCTTCTAACGTTTCTCCTTTTCCTTCTTACCTCCAAATGACGTCATTTGCCTTAATGACCCGATTAAATAACTATTTATGAGGGAAGAAGACTTTCCTCACCAGAATTAAGAGGATTATGGGCATTCTGTTCATTTCTCGGGTCTTTTGGCTCTGAATCCTGGAATTTGGTCTTTATTTTTTTATCAAGAATTGTGGACAAGAGAAATTAGAGTGATAATAGTAATTTGGGAGCCCGTGGTTTTATAAAAGCAGTAAAGTGGAATCATTTCCTACCCAGAATTGCTCTTAGTTGTGTATTGAGAGCATTTCAAAATTACAAAAACGTGGATTTATATATATATATATATATATAATATATATATAATATATATATATATATATATATATATATATATATATAAGTCATATCACATTTCCGTGATTCATATACATATATCGAGCTACAATGTCCTTTAATATCTAATTCGCTCTACCTCGGAATTAATATATTTTCATATGTGCTTAACCGAAGGGGAATTTTTTCTCGATAATAGATTTGCCTGGACCAGGGCGCAAACCTATGGATCCTTTCAAACCCAGGAACGTCAGTGACGCGTTACCTACTACACCGGTGGTGTAGGTAACGCTTCACTGACGTTCCTGGGTTTTGAAAGGATCCATAGGTTCGCGCCCTGGTCCAGGCAAATCTATTATCGAGAAAAAATTCCCCTTCGGTTAAGCATATATGAAAATATATTAATTCCGAGGTATCGAGCGAATTAGATATTAAAGGACATTGTAGCTCGATATATATATATATATATATATATATATATATATATATATATATATATATATATATATATATATATCTACGTATATATATTTATATTCCTGACTCGCATTAGGACTGAACCCCAGCCTCTCAGATGAAAGACCAGAGCACTAACAACTGATCCACTCTGTCTTAAAAGAAGTTGGAACATAAGTACTTCTGAACCTGAGAGTTTTCACCGGCAGACTGCTGCCTGCTATATCAGTGAATTTTACCCAGCCTCCCGATCCACCAGTGAGTCAGTTGGTAGCATATTTAAATTACCACTTCAGCATTAATATGTATATTGTATATATATTCATATATATACATACATGTATGTATATGTATATATATATGTGTTTGTATATGTATGTATATATATATATATATATATATATATATATATAAATTCCTCTGTTAAAACAGTATATGTCTCAAGTATAAAAGGCCTATTAAAACAATAGTTTAAAGCTAAGAACTATATTTTGGTGGGCTCACTTCCACCCTTATCAAGCAGTGAATGATAAAAGAAGTTTCATTTTTAAAATGTATAGTGGGAGATATGTCATTAGGTGATGCCTGAGGCCACTTGTTGTTTTATCAATGAAGATTCTACCATCTGACATTTGTATAAAATTCAGGATAAATTCCAATCCATGGTATGGTTCTTGTTACTTATATGATGGGAAATTGCCGAACTATGTTGTCCATATCTAACTGATCGTTTGTGTTGAGTTAAGCTTTCCAAGAGTCATTATCTAGTGAGACCATAGTATGACTTATCATAATCCAAGTGAGGATTACGATTTTGTTTATGTATTTTTCGTTTTCTTTACTATCTGCGTGTTTGAAAAAAATGGTCTTTGCTTATGTATGGCTTTTTCTATTATGTGCTTGGTGTATTTTTACAAGGTAAGTTGATTTCTGATTGTTTCAAGTTCTTTGTTGAGAAAATCTGGGGAACAAATTTTCAGGGCCGTAAGAAATTAACAAAAAACCCAAGCCATAATGTCCCAATAGACTTCTTCAGAAAAATCAACAAATATAGAAATTTTAGAAAGATTTGAAAAAATCAATCCCAAATTACCCTATTTCTATGGCCTCCCCAAAACTGAGAAGATGAAACTACAGAGGCACAACGAGGATTCACACAGAAAAGGCTCAGGAGTAAAACCAGTAAAAGGAATCTAAACAACAAAGTGTTTCTGAAGTCTGGTGAAAATAAGAGTATAAAGAACATTGAGAATTATTGGTAAATAGTGAAATTCAGCGTCAGGGGAGCAATGGGTGCAATACATCAAATGCAAAGTTTTGGTCTATGATTGTTGCACAAATGAAAGTGCTCATCAGGTATACATGTGACCTGTCTACAATGGAGTGTTAACTGATTTATTTTGGTTTTTAAAGGATGTGATTTTTTTTTCTTTTTTTTTTACAATACACCCAATGGTCTGTAACAGTGTATCCCGCATATGGTGCACGTTGTATACAAAATGTTTTCTCTTATCTTCTCTTATATTCCAGGAATTAAAAAGTATATAACCTTTTGTTACATGAGTATGATAAAACATATTATAATCTTTTTCCTTTATTAGATATTGAATTAGAGGTAAAAATAGTAAAATTGTAACAACTAGCCCCGGTCTCCCCTATATATATATTTTATAGAGAGAGAGAATTAGTGTTAAGCCAGCTTTGAAGAATATCTGTATTTTCCTTTTGTTTACAATATTCTGCATCGTTGTACTCTGGGTTATTTGCGTTTTAATTCCCTCTTATATACAGTATATTTGCAGTTTATGATTTGATCTCCTTTTGTTCGGTTGCAACCTTCCTTTCACTCATGATATTTTGGTTCGAATTCTTTTACGCCAGGCTTTTTTTTTTTTTTTATTAGTTCTAATCTTTTAAATATTCTTTTATGTTTAGTTTCAGTTACGTTCACCTGATGTATTTTGGTTTCCGTATGAGAGTAGAACATGTGATAGGTAATAAAGAATGCATAAAGATTAATATATTGAAGCTATAAATGAATTTAACAATTATATGAAAATAAACAGTAATTAGACAGTCCGAAATTCTGGTAAAGTAAAGCAGAAAAAAATGAAATCTGATGGGGCTCTCCCTTCATAGTTAGCAAGACCTAATTTTTTAAAACTTTCATATTAGTTCTGATATGAAAAATAAAAAAAATAAAACGTCGCTCAGGAATACATTAGTATCACCATATTGATCCTTTCGAAAAAGAGCTTAATTTGGAATATTGTATTATTTCAATGTTGTAAACATAGTGTAATTAGATTTTAGCTTCGTATTTTAATAGCTCTCTCTCTCTCTCTCTCTCTCTCTCTCTCTCCTCTCTCTCTCTCTCTCTCTCCTACACGCCTTATTTCTCATATTTTCCCTTCTAGTTTATATTCGGCTCGATAGATAGGAGGTATTTAAATATAAAGCATTTCAATAACTTTCCTGAATCCAAGTTACGCTCCATATCCCGTATATCAAAGAAAAGGTAAAACTAGATATAAAGGTTAGAATCTATAAATGTATATATGTCAACACTGTATTTTATCTATGCCTCTAAGATCCATCGCTTCCAGAATATATTCGAGAGACTGAAGTGACCAGCAAATGTACTTCATCATGGGCGAAACCCGCCAATTTGTTTTAGTATTCCTCAACATGAAATACAGTTTTCCTCATTATACTAAGAAAAAAAGGCTCTTCTGGCGATATTTCTGCAGTAATTACCCATTAATTAAGGGAATTATATATACATACACACACAGACACACACACACACACACACACACACACATATATATTATATATATATATATATATATATATATATATATGGTCATATATATATTATATAATTATATATTATTATATATATGATGCATTGTATTACATATTTCCAGTATATATAATACTCGTGAAATCACTAATTCACTTAGGAACAATTGATCCTCAAGGGGTTATTACTAAACACGGTGAACCAGTGATTCATCTACACTGTTATGCTGTGTTTACTATAGCCCCTCGGGGAATGTGTTTCACCGTGCTTAGTACTAGTCCCTCGGGTAGCAAATGCACTTAGGGGACATTTTGTCCCCGAGTGGTTAGGGGACTAAACACGGCGAAACAAATTATATCATGTTAATTTCAAGAAATCGGACCTTGGATACGCGATATTAAGTTTTGGCATTAACATTATATATATATATATATATATATACTATATATATATATATATATATATATATATATATATATATACTATATATAGATGTGTGTGTGTGTGTGTGTACCTCTATATATGCTGACTTCAATAATGCCATCTGTCTTGGTGCCACACATACTGTGGTGGTAATGAACATTAACCTCAACTCTCTCTCTCTCTCTCTCTCTCTCTCTCTCTCTCTCTCGTCTGCCTCCCCCTCTATCTCTCTCTCTCTCTGTATATCTGCGACCCACATTTAGCTGACTAACAAGCGGGCTCTTAAGTCACTGCAAAAGTAGAAATAAATATGCTTAATTGTATTTAACGGGAACATCTCGTTCTTTCCCGTCTGGTTCGAGAACGAACAGGGGTACTTCAGTTTGCGAGTTGTACGGACTGGATCAGCACCAGTGAAATATTCATTATTAAGGAAAAGAATCCAGTCGATAGGCAAATGGAAACTGAGCCGTGAGCTGGATTCTCGAACGTTCACATCGAACACAAAGGAATATTTGGAAAGTAAATCCTGGTTTGATGGAAGGCTGAATTTCTCTCGTGTTGATGCTTCTGATTGTTTTGCTGTTGGATATTTCCATTGTCATTCCCTCTCCGTTATACATCTCAGTTCGTTAGTGTAAGTTAATACTCCAATTCTCTTTATTCTTTAATGAATGAACTGATCTTATTGCAAGCATCTTTCCTTTCGTTTTTATTCTTTGTTTTTCCTCTTTTTTTCCTTATTTTTAGCTGTGTATCCTTTCTCTCTGTGTATGGAAAGAAAAATTACAAAGATAATTAGGAAGTTTGACTTGAGTATTGTCAAACTCAAGCAGCTGTGCACAAAAATTCTGATTTCTTAATAGTATAGGAACATTAAAATGATATTATAATAAAACAGAAATTTAAAGCAAGAATCAGAATTGTCAACAAATCTAAATAAGAAAAAAATAACGTCACTAATATAAATCTATTGACAGAAGACCAGATATTAAAGTAAATGAAAACCACTAATGATGGAATGACATTAAATGATCATTTAAAACAATAGATATTGGAAGGTAAAACATATCTTAACTAAACATCCAAAGGGAGGGTAACACTATGAAATATGATGACATGAAACTCCTCAAAGTTTTTAATATTAAGAAGAGAAGAATTTAAATCATGTGAACCAATAGTGGGAATAAAATACATGGCAATAAAATAATAGAAATGGAAATAGGTGCAAAACTAAAAATTATCTCCGTGAAAAACAGAAATCAATGAAAGAAATTAAAGATATAACTGAAAGGATACTGAATGCTGTCGTCCTAATTAAAGTAATGAGCGACCTACTTTTGTGTAGTTGGTTAATCTGACTTCTCGACGCATTTTCAAAGAAAACGGCAAAAAAGTAAAGTTTAGAAGATTTATAATAACAATGAATTTTCCGTAATGGTCTCTGGGTTGTTTATGCACTTCATTTAAGGAGAACTGGATTATTTTTCTTTGTTATCTTTTGTTTCGCTTTTCTTTGATTCCCTGAATCAATTTCAATTTCTCTTTCTCTTTCTTTCTCTCTCTGCTTAGGACGAGAAGGAAATGGTTGAAAGGCTTTATAAGTGAAAGGTGATGGAATTACCTAACGGAAATGAAAAGAAAATCATGAACATTTCTTTTCGTAAGGTAACTTTTGTAAACACAAAATTTGGGTCCGATATCATTCGTCACCTCGATCCGTTATTTTCGCAATTTTTAAGTTTTGAATTGTACGATGCTCAGCTAGCCTGGGAAGTTACACTAGAAATTGTTTAAAATTATTGCACGCTTAAATGTGCAATCCTACCAAAATCTAGATGACACATAAATATTTTTAAATGAAATAAAAAGTTAGTGATTAAAGGCTTGACTATCAGCTTGTTAGAAATCGTAGTAGTAATTAAGAATATCTTAGTCTCTATTTCAGGTAAGTTGCTAGTAACGCCATAATTAGGAAATAAATGATAAAAAATCAACGTTCTTAGTAATACTCCCATTACATCTCAACTTCTTAGTAATACTCCCATTATGTGTAGCTTTCTGTTGATCATTAAAAAGTTCAGTAATTACTTGCTTCATGATTCTGTTAATAATGTCTTTACTACTATCCATTTCAGGACACGTAATCATCCTTTTTCTCAAATATCTTTCGAACTAATTATTTGATCGAAATGCCACTTTGACACAGTGTACAAAATAACACCCGCTAATGTTTGGTAATATAGTGTATTGTCAAATAGTGTAGTACAGGCGTTTACGCTTGGCTATTAAGGACAAAGCCGCGTGAATCAGCGGGATTAATCCACAGAATCGAACATCTGCTATCCCCCATACCTTCCCTCTCTCTCTCACTCATTCTTCATCGCTGCGTTTCTCATGTCGACCCCCGTACTGCTCTGTAATTTACATTATGAAAAAAAAAAATACTCCTCTCCGTTATATTTTTGAATACCAGTAGATAATTGGAAAGTTCATGGTGAAAAAGATATCGAGGTTTGACGTAACAACCACAATAAATATTAATTTTCCAACATGTTCTGTTAATAGTATCCTTGGCGTGCCAGGTCT
>NC_087220.1:35423762-35426262 GCF_015104395.2 Macrobrachium nipponense | reverse complement strand
ATTCGGTTCATTATACTGGGGAATTCATTTTAAGAAAAAGGGGAAATCAATTGCATATATCAAGAGAAAATGATCCAGGGAGTAAAATTTAATTTTTGTTTAGTAAAATAGGACATAATTATGTAACGAAAACTTTTGTATGTAATTCAAATTATATAACAAATATTAAATTGGTTAAAAGAGGCTGAAGAGCAACTCTTAGAGGAACTCATGGAGAAAAAGTTATTAATTCAACAATTAATAATTCAGAAAAAAATATTCATTATATAATAGATAAGTTATTATTGTAAAAACAGTATGTTATCCATTAAAAAGACATAAGAAAACAAGTCATTCAGTTACCTAACAAGAGGGCTATGTAGTTAGCAGAGCAGAAATGATTTCCGTTAACAAACCGGAGAAGCTATTTACTCGAATAATTAATGTACCAAACCAAAGCTTAAACAATTCCTTTTTAATTAACTAAAACGGTATCATTTAATTAACAGAGCAAAGAATGTTTTTCATAACACAAATATCATTTTAGTTAGTCAGACCAAAGAATGATATTAAGTTGCAAAAGCTGAAAAGGATTCTCCTGAAACAAAAGGTACGGCAATGGGAATATAAAACTGGCATTATTCAGATAGCATGACATTTGGTACGTACGATGAGAAAGAGAACATCATTCCTTTAAAAGAAAGACATGTTGATCAACAGCAAGTTATTTAATTATCAAATTAAGCGTGATTCACTAAATATGAGTTACTTCCTTTTTTTGTTACTCTCGATTAAGTGGACTAAGATTTAATAACCTAAGGCAGCTTTTTTTAAAACTGTATTATCAATTCTTGAAGTTTTTAATTACATTTTGCGTACATTCCTGTTTCATATATTTAGGTGTAATGAGAAAGTTCACGTTCAGATTTGCCGTCGTCCATTCCGGAGTCAGCCCTTGCCACTTAGCCAGGTTATCTAAATTCTTGCAGAACAGAGATAACCTGGTACCAACTTAGGGACAGTACGCAACGTCCCTTGGTTTGCCACTTAATGTCACTTTCTCCTCTAACATTAGAGTTACTTTCGACCCGTAGAACATATCATTTTAATATAATGTGATATTTTTTCCGAAAAAGAAATTCTCTACGATTATTATTATTATTATTATTATTATTATTATTATTATTATTATTATTATTATTATTATTATTATTATTATTATTATTATTATGTAGTTTAATTACACCGATTTGGTTGTATATTTATTCTGATAGCTACCCTGTAAGTTATTTAGACATTTTAAATTTTGAAAACGTTCCACTCTTTAAAAGTCTAGTGCATCATTTCAACATTTCTCTCTGTATATATATTATAATGCGTAGGATAAGTGTTTTCCTTTGTAAACTATAATGTGTAGGGTAAATAACGACCTCTCTAAATGATAGTGAATATGGTAAATGCTTTCCTCTATAAATTATCATGCAGAAGCAAATGTTTTCTTCTGTAAATTATGATAGATTGGGTAAGACCTTTCCTCTCCAAATTATCATGTATTATGTAAATGCTTTATCTGAAAAACATTTGTTTAGGGTAAATGAATTCCTTTCTAAATGATCATGCATTGGGTATATGATTTCCTCTCTAAAGCATCATGTGAAGGGTAAACCCTTCCTCTGTAAATCATCACTCTCGGGATAAAAGCTTTCTTCTGTGAATTATCATGTGTAGGATAAACGTTATCCTTCATAAATTATCATGCATAGAGTAAACGTTTTCCTCCGTAAATTATTCTGAGTAGGGTAAGGTTCTCCATGTTCATGTGTATGATAGATATTTCTCCCGGTGAATCGTCATACTTTGGGTAAATACTTTCCTCTATAAATCATCATTTTTAGGGTAAATGTTTACCTCTTTAAATGATCATGCATAGGGCAGATGCTTTCATCTCCAAATTATCATGCACAGGATAAATGCTTTCCTCTATAAATTATCATGCTTAGGGTAAACGCTTTTCTTGTAAATAACCATGCATAGGGTAAATGTTTTCCTCCATAAATCGTCATACACAGGGCAAGTGCTTTCCTCTATAAATGATCATGCATAGGGTAAATGCTTTCATCTCCAAATTTTCATGAATAGGATAAAGGATAAATGCTTTACTCTATAGATTATCATGCTCAGGGTAAATGCTTCCCTTTGTAAATAATCATGCATTAGGTAAATGCTATGTTTCATAAATGTTTTTGCATTGGGTAGTGGTTTCTCTTTGTAAATTATCATGTGTAGGGTAAACGTTCTCCTCTATAAATTAGGATTCGGATGATAAACGAATATATATATATATATATATATATATATATATATATATATATATAATATATATATATATATATATATATATATATATATATATATAGATATATATATATAATATATATATATATTATTTTTTTTTCTTTTTTTTTTTGTACAAATGAAAATGCAACCATATGACATAGTAAGGTTATTGGGAAATTCAGTT
>NC_087220.1:35406262-35418762 GCF_015104395.2 Macrobrachium nipponense | reverse complement strand
AAAATAAATATATATATATATATATATATATATATATATATAATATATATATATATATATATATATATATATATATATATATATATATATATATATATATATATATATATATATATGCATATATATATATATATATATATATATATATATATATATATATATATATATATATATATATATATATATATATATATACATATATATAATAAAGATTTTAATGTTGTTCTTAGGTTTTTCCTTTTTCATTGTTCCTTTTAATATTTAAAATTTTTAATCGTGGTGCAACTTTAATTTATAAATTTTCAACTTTTGATTTGTAGTCTTCTTGTAATTTATATTATTCATTCTATACATTCCTCGAAAATTTAATGAAGACGGGACGAAACGTCCAGAATAAATTAACCCTTTCCCTTCTTAGCAAGTCTTTATGTTCCTCATCAGTGATGTATCTCCGGTTGTGGCTACTGTTGTTTGAATGCATACCTTTCTATCTATAATATATTATATATAATATATATATATATATATATATATATATATATATATATATATATATATATGTATACTACATATATATATATATATATTCTTGGCTAAGTGTTTGCGTGGCATTGCAAAGTGGATTCCATGCGAAAGGAGTTGTTTATCACTAGTATTTGTGTGTATTAAAAATATGAAGGATATGAAACGTTTCCCCTTGCTAGTTATCGATTCCAGAAGAAAAAAAACATATCACTCCCTCCCACATTCATTTAGTCTTTGATCTATTTGCAGTTGTTAAGGGTATTTGTACTTATTCAACGCTAGACATGAAATATTTGGCGATTAAATGTGCTATTTTAAGAATCTGAAATTGTTTGTAGCGTTTTGATTTCCAAAAGTAACATTAACTTTGTATAGAGAATAATATAACTCCATGTTCTCAGTACAAGCAAGAGTTATAAAAGCGAAATTCTAATTGAAAGAAGGTGTATTATCGATATAAACAACATAAAAAAAAGACAATCAGTGTTTGAAAAGTACTTATGAAAAATAGAAAAAAAAAGATTTAATCATCCTGGCGTGTTTGTAAAGAAAATGAACACATTTCATACACATAATAAAATTGTATCCCTTTGCAAAACAAATCAGTTCATTAAAACATCCAAACGCAAAGTCAACAAAGCTCACTGTTTATCATAGAAATAGCATCTCTGAACTCGTAGTGAAAATGGACAATAGATATTTGTGTTAGTAAAAAAAAAAAAAAAGAAAAAAAAACATCTGTCAGTAACAACATGTTCCCAAAAGGGCCTCAAATGTTTTTCATTGGTTGGACAAACATGTCGGTATCACCGTAATATGAAAAGTTCTGAAATATGTTCGCATGGATGAATTGTCTGCCTAAAACAAACTGCAGTTCTGACTATTTTTCTCCTCAAATTCGAGGGACGGATGAATCGGCATTATATTCATTAGTGAAATCAAACGAGCGCTTAGTTTTTATATTAATACTATAAGGCGTGTTTCTTAATGCTTGGCTATATATAGTATATATATATATATATATATATATATATATATATATATATATAATATATATATATATTTATAAATAATATACATATATATATATATATATATATATATATATATATATATATATATATATAATATATATATATATATATATGCTTAAAAAATCACAGTAGATACACGTGACTTCATTAAGTAAGCGAATACCACATTTTCTTGTGATATATATATATATATATATATATATATATATATATATATATATATATATATATATATACTATATAATATATATATATGTGTGTGTGTGTGTGTGTGTGTGTGTGTGTGTGTATATAGAGATAGATAGATAGATAGCTAGATATACGTATATTGTAAACTAAATTAGGTTTTTCACGCTATCATGTTCGAGTCACCAATAAACCTATTAATATCTAATACACTAAACAATGTTACATAGATATCGACCAAGGAAAACTTGGTCTCGAATCCTGATGTTATTCCAAAAAGAATGATTTTGTCAAGCGTTTTAATCATACTGCGAAAAGTGACATAGAAAATGTATTTCAAAGAACAGTGCATATCTTTCTTCGTATGATGATCCTGTTCTTTCAATATGTGTTTAGCGTCATATATCGTTATTATCTTTTATGTATAAATTTGTTCATCAATCAAGCAGTCCATATAGATATAAAGTAAATAGTTTTTTTTCAGTTTTGTTAACATGTATTATTATTATTATTATTATTATTATTATTATTATTATTATTATTATTATTATTATTATTAATCAGCCAGGAAACCGTCCCAGTGACTGAGTAGGCTTTTACAAAATTAGGAAAAATATCAGAATATTGATGGATGAATAATAATAAAAATGTGCCTGAACTATAGAGAAACGCTCCCATTCATAAGGTGTATGATGAATGGAAATGAAGGTGACTAATCATTTTAATTAAAATTGCTTACTTTGCATGGGGGAAAAACTCGAATTAAATAAACCTTACTTTCCAATCCCATCACCGTATTTCATAAGGTAATAAATTTTAAAAATGATTTTGTGAAAGGCATAATCCGATTAACTGCTGGTATACATGAAAGGGAGTGCTTCCCACGAATTGTAAATAATATTAGTTTATGAATCATATTCATAACTCCGCTTTGGAAATTTGAGGACGGGAGAGAGAGAGAGAGAGAGAGAGAGAGAGAGAGAGAGAGAGAGAGAGAGAGAGAGAGAGAGAGAATTGGTGTGAGTTTCTGACATTTGCTAGGGAAACAAAACTTAACGGTATGCTTTGCAGATGCTATTAATTTATTTTTCTCATATTATTAATAATAATAATCTATCAAGAATTTCAACCTTCCTAACCCAAGACCTGACTAGAATAATTATAACAACAAGAAGCATGTAAATGAAGTATAGAATTACTAGAGTCTCTACGAAATGAATACTATTACTCTAATGAATTCATATCTTAATAAGGTAAAGTAGAGGACGGCTTCCTACGTTATCTGAGAAGCCCAGTGGGAGATTGGGAGTCTTAGTTGACCGAGGAAGTACTTGCTTCATGTCTCCTATTTAACATTTAGATTAAAATGAGTTTCCTTGTGGCCTTAAGGAGTGCTAGGATGGGGTAAGAGGACCTCTGGAGTAGCCATTTAATTTATGTTCTGTAATGAGGTGGATCGTCTACATATCCACACGCGCACACACACTTACACACGTACAAATACGCACAGCAACAAATCTGTTATACCGCTGGTACTTCAGTCAGGGAATTTGAACACTATTCGTTTGGTAAATATGGTATGGTGAAGGAGAGCAAACGAATCATTTAAATGCGTTGTGAAATTTAGGAGGTGAACAGTCTACATGAAAAACAGATTCTAAAATGAAGTTTACACACACACACACACACACACACACACACACATACAGCACTAACTTCAGTGTGCATCTTGGGAAGGAAAATGTTTTCATTCGTTTCCATTCGGATTTCAAGGTTTTCGGAAAATAATTGATCTGAAATTATTATAGAAAAGGAAAAGTAAGAAGTTTTTTGTGGTATAAATGCATGCTTTGAACTATTATAAAAGTGGAAAACCAAAAGGATCGGCAATGATGTTATTTTTGTTGTGATGAAAATCCTACGTCGCAGACTTGGTAAGAACACATTGATTTGAAAAGGAAAGGAAATGAGTGTCAAGTTTCATGTAAATATGTTAACGATTCCAGCATCTTTAAATATGCAAATGATCAACAGTGATGATGTCACTAGTGCGTACTTCTCATCGTTGAGAACTGATGACTTATAGATGTTATTGTGATCATGTCTTATTTTTAAATATGAATATATGTTCTGCCTATCAGGCTGGCTATTCTCAGCTGTGGAAAAAAAAAACCGAATTTAGTATTTCAGCTTCTTCGATGTAGACATTTTCAGTGACAATGATAATGTAGTATGGGAATAAGCCATCTCGTATACACGTTTTATTATAATTGCCGGCTGTATAATTCGAGTCAAATTGGTGCTACTTTGGCTAGTTATCTACGGTCACCTCCAAGGTGCTAACATGGCGGAGGCTCAAGGCGACGCCGTGTTTAGTACTAAAAACCCTCGAGGATCAAAGATATCGTTTATTAATGTAATTTGTCGACCACACAATATAGAAATGGGTGTATATAATACTTTGCTCCCCGAGGAGCTAGGACTAACACGACGTCCAATTGAGCTACCGTCATGTTGAGTACTAACACTTCGGAGGTGACGCGTAGAGCCAAAGTAGCACCATCAGTTTTAAAAGATAAAATTTCGTTATCTTTTATAATTACTTTCTAATGAAGTGAAGAGTAACTTTATTATTATACAATATTCCTTTCACACAAGAGACGGTATGTATGCGCTTATGGTCGTTTTCTTTTTACTCATATGATGATAACATCGCTTTTGAAAGCGGATGAAACGAGAAACAAGGCCACTTGTGTTCCGCTGCATAAATACGACTTTCATCGAGATCATGCTGTGCTGAACAGCATTGGAACATTGACGGCTTTCTGTTACAGCTCTTGTGCTTTTACGAATAATTGCATATTCAGATTAGTCAAATGAAGGCGTTCCTGGGATTGCCCATATTCTCACATGGGGGAAATGAATATCTGATAATATCACATGACCTTTCCCTTATAGAGAAAGAACTTTGTTAAGAAAAGTAGAGAATATTTATTGTGAATTAGACTCTGCATTTTATTTAGTTAGTAATAATAATAATAATAATAATAATAATAATAATAATAATAATAATAATAATAATAATAACAACAACTGGAAAGTAAGACAGTAAATAATTATAATGATTATTATAATGATAGTATTGATATAATCATCTGAATACCCTTCAGGAGGAACTTTCGTGCGACATTTGAATTATAATGAATAATAATAATGATAGCTGAAACAGTCCCAAACTGCTGCCTCCTTCCTTCCAGCAATTTCTTGGACGTGACTCTTGCAGCAGCACTCCTAATTCACTTATGCAAAGTTCCTGCGTCTAGGTCTTCTAAATTAGAGCCTAATTCGAGCAGCGTCTTGCTCTACGTAATTCCAGCTGTCTGGAGTTCCCTAACTCACATAATGTCTTGGAATCCACAATTCCAGTTCTCAATTATTGCAGAGGCGAGGCTTGATTTTGTTTTCACATTTATGGAACTTTCTCATAACATCTCTGGTGGCTGGCTTCACTTTCAAGTTCATGTTCATCGGAATTTGAGCTGTGGATTGCTTTTGTAATTCGGTCATTGATTTCATGGAATATTCTAGTATAAATTTGAGAAGAGAATGAAAGTGCATTGTTAATTCTCTCTCTCTCTCTCTCTCTCTCTCTCTCTCTCTCTCTCTCTCTCTCTCTCTCTCTCTGAAAAGTCGTCTTCTTCTTTCCCACCGTTATCCCTAGACTAAGGGGTCTGTTGCCTGATGCGCCTTCTCCATATCTTCCTTCACTTTATCTCGCCATCTAATTCTCTGTCTCCCTCTCGATCTTCTTCATCTAACAGGTTCCTCCCATGCCCTCTTCACTCCCTCCTCGTCATCCATCCTCAACACATGCCCATACCATCTCATTCATGACTCTCTCACTACCTCTGTAATCATTACTAAGCCTGCCTGCCCTTCTTATTTCATCTTTTCCAGTCTCTCAAGCAGCGATATTCCCATAACCCACCTCAGCATTTCCATTTCTGTTCTCTCAAGCTTTACCTCATCTTTTCTTCTTAAGAGCCCATGTTTCTGCTCTATACATTAACATTGGTCTTATCACTGTGTATATATCTTGACTTTTAGCTTGATTAGCATTTTCTTCTCACATACCACTCCAGCTATCTCTCTCCACTTCCCCCATGCAGCTTTTATCCTACTGTCAACTTCAGCCTCATATTCTCCTCCCTCTTGGCTTAAAGTATATCCTAAGTATTTAAACTTTGTTCTCCCCCAACCATTTGGTGGTTCTAGTCCTGGTGACGGATCACTTATGACTTCTCAATTCCCCTCCGGTGTTTATTCCAAGGTTGAGAGGATTTCATATTAAATTATATATGTAGCTTACTGGTAAAAATGTTCTGTTACAAAAGGATTCCATCTAATAAAAGGAACCCCCCCAAAAAAACACCAAAATATAGTGAGGAAATACTAAATTTCAGAGAAAGTTGTCTCTCTCTTCAGGTAGGTAATTACTTACCTGAAGAGAAAAAGAGCAGTCTCTGAAATATAGTACTTACTTTCTATATTTTTAGCAATGTATGGGCTCCTTTTATTATAATATATATATATATATATATATATATATATATATATATATGTGTGTGTGTGTGTGTGTGTGTGTGTGTGTGTGTGTGTGTGTTTGTGTGTATGTGTGTGGATTTCTTTTAGCACGTGAAAGGTGCATCTCTCTGATTCCACAACAAATTGCTAGTGGTGACGTTGCTACCCTCATGGCCAAATTTATTTCATTGGACCCATTCATCTCGACGTTCTTTATCATTTATTTTAGTGACTTCACGCTGTTTAAGGTGACTCCCAAAATCAATAAATGTATGAATTTTTCTCCGCGTTCCCAGTTCTGTGGAGATCATCCATACAAAAAGAGTTTCTTGATTTGCCTTATTATATTTCCTTTGCTGTTCAAAATATTTTGTGATCTTCCCGAGCCAAACGCACTTTTTTTTTTATTATCATTATTATTTTCGGAAAATAACTTGTTCTTCCACATTCCGCAAGCTTAATACTGAATATTTTATTTTTATTATACTTTACTTTCGTCGATTCTTGTGTTTCCGTGTTTTTTTAATTTTTTTTATTTTGACGTATTTACTTTTGTGAACAGTTTGCCTTCGGTAACGATAACTTTGTCTTTAATGCATATTGGGACCAGAATAAGAGGTTATTTGAGTATGCGTCTTTTAATCATCTGTATGTTATTATATGACCGTCGTCATTTACAGCTATTAGTCTTTCTTTCTTATTAATGTTTTTCCTTTGTTTACTTAGCACTATTTTATAATTCCATATTATTATAATAATAATAGCACGTGCAATGGAATTCAAATTGGAACGCATCACCATTTTCTAGTTATGAGAAGTAAACAAATGACAAAAGATGTCCAACATGGCAATAAGAATGATACTTCAACAATGAGAATAATAATGCTCTTATCATTACCACTGATACTATGGATAATGATAATGACTATAATTTCAATATCTTTTAAGTCTTTTCTCTTCATAATATGTAATAATCACAGGAGGAGGATCAATGCACCTCACGCCGAGCATTATTTTCCCCATTCATTCCGCTTTACTGTCATTCCGTTCATATTCTCTTTCTTTCATCTTACTTGCCACCTTTTTCCTAACAATGCCACTGCGAGGCTTTCCTCCTGTTACACATTTAAAACCTTTTTGATACCCGAGCCCCTTTCAGCGTTGAATGACCTCATAGGTTTCAGCGCTTGGTCCATGGCCAAAGTTATAATTACGATTCCACTTTCTATTTAATAAGTTATTATGATTATTTCTTTTCGAATAATGATATGCTTTCCTTTTCGGTTACTCGGGGAGTAAGCCTACAATCTAATTTGTTGTTGTTGTTGTTGTTGGGTAGAAAATCCAGAAAAAGTCTGAAAAAGATGTTTCGAGTTGAGTTAAAGTTTTTATTTATTAGAATGAAAATGTAGAAAAAAAGTAATTAAAGTGCACAAAAAACAGTACAGGAAAATTATTTCTAATAAAATATACCGTATTTATTTTCATTTTTGTTGGTGAAACAACGCCTCCCTATTTAATTGTTGATTTTAACCGCGCCCCAGTAAGCTGAAAGTCGGATCAGGCCTTGTTTGAATATAAATATTGTCAGTCTTTTCAATCGTTTTTTTTCCTTCTGTAATAATAATAATAATAATAATAATAATAATAAAAGAATGGTAATAATTTTAGTTCCGTATTCACTATTACCTCACCTGCCTATTTCCAAAACCTTTTGACTTTCAACTTTTAACCTCGTTAGAGAATCTCCCGTTTCATCTCTTCGCAGCATCCGAAGGCCTTTGATCTTGTTCCGGGAAGAGTATATAGGTTTTTGTCGACGGCCTCTCAGAAATTATGGCCCTTTTTTGAATCTCGTCGCTACTGTAAATTGAGTACCTCTTAGTTTCCATAATCTCGCCTCGGCTTTAAGGATCTCGTTTGTATGTAAGTTTGAGCGTGTTTTTTTTTTTATTTTTTATTTTTTTTTTTTTTTTTAAGGTCTTGTTTTAATCCCTGTTCGAATGTGTACACGACTTCACCTACGTACGCAAGTACTCTCTCTCTCTCTCTCTCTCTCTCTCTCTCTCTCGCTCTATCATCTCTCTCTATCTCTCTCTCTCTCTCTCTATATATTATATATATATATATATATATATATATATATATATATATATATATATATAGTATGTATATATGTATATATATATGTGTGTGTGTGTGTTTATATGAACTATACATATATATATAATATATATATATATATATATATATATATATATATATATATATATATATGCAGACGAGGTGACCTTACCGATTATGGTATCGTGGGTTCGTTTCCGCCACCTGACAATCATGGCTTCTTTAAAAAAAACAATTTTTGAAGTTGCAACTCAAAGAATTGGAGAAGTTAAGAGGTCATTGTGGGTATTGCAATTTCATATATATGTATATATATATATATATATATATATATATATATATATATATATATATATATATATTATATATATATAATATATATATATATATATATATATATATATATATATATATATATATATATATTTATGTATATATATATATATATATATATATATATATATATATATATATATATATAATATATATATATATATATATATGAAATTGCAATACCCACAAGGACCTCTTAACTTCTCCAATTCTTTGAGTTGCAACTTTTGTCTCATGGTATATTTCATGTCTCACATTTGTTATTTTCCAGCGTCTGGCCAGATGTGGATTTTGTTGTACTGCCTGAGTTATTTTTCCTAACGTTATTTTTTTTGTAAAGGTAAATTTTCGGTGAATTACTACTGGGAGAGATTTTTATCACTTATATATATATATATATATATATATATATATATATTATATATATATATATATTTATATATATATATAGTATATATATATGTATATATATATATATATATATTATATATATATATATATATATATATATATATAAGTGATAAAAATCTCTCCCAGTAGTAATTCACCGAAAATTTACCTTTACAAAAAAAATAACGTTAGGAAAAATAACTCAGGCAGTACAACAAAATCCACATCTGGCCAGACGCTGGAAAATAACAAATGTGAGACAAAATCTCGGAGAAACCGAAGGAATTCTCTAAATGAAGGAGAAAGCGAAAACAAAGCACCCATAAGAAAGGGAACAGGAGCAGCTAAGGACTACACCTAAGTGAAAAAGTATTCAAATCACGACCTTAAATCTTTGCCAAGGGATGTGATTTGAATATCGCTCCAGACGCTGGCTACCTTTGCCGATTCATTTTTCGCCTTTTTTCTTCATATATATCTGTTTTATTTTATTTTAAATTTATTTATTTATTTGTGGCAGGGAATCTTCTCAGAAGAGATTTGATAATACAGAGTAACGATATTCGAGATTTTCATTTTAACATAGAAATATTATTATTAATGTTTCATTGGTTATAAATTTTCACAAATCTCTTGAATGATGGTGTATTTATTTGCAAGAGGCTATAGAATCGCACACACACGAGTATACATCCATATATACTGTATATATATATATATATATATATATATATATATATATATATATAATATATATTATATATATATATATATATATGTGTGTGTGTGTGTGTGTGTGTGTGTGTGTGTATGTATGTTATTATATATACATATGTGTATATATATATATATTATAAGATATATATATATATATATGGTTATATATATATATATATACATATACATAGAGAGAGAGAGAGAGAGAGAGAGAGAGAGAGAGAGAGACGTAAAAGTATTAATATTGCGAAATACGATTTCTCATAATGACTTTAACTTTAATGCCCGTTAACAGATAAGATAAGCACTCCACATGAAATATACCCATTTAGACTATTATACTAACGTTATAGAGCATTGTAGCGCCTAATATATTCGTCCTTTTATTATCATGAAATAGAATTTGCAAAATTAAAACCGGAATCTTTTTTCTCTAAACGAACAGAGGGAACTGAGCGTTTAGTTACGATAATGTCTGGCGGAAAATACTGACGTTCTGGGCCTTTGAGCCCGTTTTGTTTATATTCATTGTACCTTCGGCGTTTATTTCATCGTAGGCTTTTCCTGACTTGAAATAGCGCTTGCAAATAATTCCTTTCAGACAAGTAAAATGCCCCTGTGTTAAAATACGTGAACGCTGTTCCTACGAACTTCTTAAGTATAAAATGTTCCAGGGATTTTCTCTCTCGCCTTTATGGATTTTCCGATGTTTGATCTTACCCCATGAGAGAGAGAGAGAGAGAGAGAGAGAGAGAGAGAGAGAGAGAGAGAGAGAGAGAAAGGAGGCCAGGGTGTTGAGGTCTTGCAAGCATATTGTAATACTTTTATTTGTTGCAGAACTTCCGTTTTTGGTGATACATATTTTAACGTTTAGTTTTATTTTTACTTTTCTTTCTCCTTCCATCATTGTTGCAACCTTCCACAGCTGATCACCACCGTGGTACCTAAATCAAATCACTGCTGAGGTCAGCAGTTCTACTTACCGGATTTTGGGGAACGAGCCCACAATGTCCCTTGTTGGAAAATCAAACACTGGTAAGCTTAGCTTAGCTCTCTTCCCACTGCCCCGACAGAGAGAGAGAGAGAGAGAGAGAGAGAGAGAGGAGATATTACGTTTTTAATTAATTGTCAAGAGAATAAATTCTAGTACTAAGTTAATGCCAATGCAGTTTCTATTGCAATGTTTCCCTCTCATGATGGGTCGCTTTCCTAAAAGTTTTTTTTTCTTTTTTATTTTTATTTTTTTTTTTTTTGTAGAAAATTTCCGATTGCCTCAATGCAAGATTTTCTAACTACAAACATGCATACGTAATACGAGAAGGATTAGAGTTAAATTAGCCTGCTGATACTGGGATGAATGTTAGTGAAAACTAACAATAATGGTAAATATTCAAGAACGTAGTACTTTTGCTTCTATTCACCTATTCACGGCCTAATTATTCTCCGTTTGCACAAAGATTTATAATGTGGATGCATATCAAAAAGGGTTTTGTTAGGACGATTAATTTTACTCCATGCCGAAAACATTAAAAGTTTCTTAAAATGACGAATACCGAAGTTTCTGGTTCCTTCCTTAATCGTGAATGAATCATATGGTTTTATGTAGTCATAAGTTCAAATGAGACGGACTTCGAAGATACCAGTTTGCCATCAAATATATTTTTTTCTTTTTTTTTATTACTCGGTTTTTCTATTCCTCTTATCTAGTTCAAAGTCAAGGGAACTTCAACAGTCTTTGCAAGATTTTCTTTCCTTTCCAAGAATAACACGACCACTTACAATGGCGAGGAAACTAATAAGCTTTTTAGTTAATGGGACTTTAGCCCTTCACTTTTTTTATGTGCACGCGATCTTGTATCCATACGAAAACCAACAATGGAATAAAAGAAATAAGAGATTTTGGTATTTACTCACTGAGTAGCGTTTGTACTGTCAAGTAATTTTCAAGAGGTTATACCCGAAACCTTTTATTTAATAGAAATAAATGCCTGCAGTATTCAGGACTGATTATTTTCCTGTTATACTCATTGTAAAAATCTGTTTTATTATTATTATTATTATTATTATTATTATTATTATTATTATTATTATTATTATTATTATTATTATTATTATTATTATTATCTACTTATGCCTGAAAAGAAAATCCGAAAGGAGTCTTCCTTTCTTCAACCCTGTCATGACTATTGCTTACCACTTCCTCCGTCTGGAAATCGGTCATTCCTCGCAATGCACGCTTCGTCAACTATTTATTTCCCTCTAATTTGAGACTGGCAATCTCTTCTTGCTTATAGTTTTCCATTTACCTGTAAAAGACTGCCTTTGAGGGAACGGTTGAATTATATAGTCCGCTAATCTTGTTACATAATTGAAGGAATACTACGTGCATTTCCTTCAGGAGACATTTCGGTCTTATAGATCACGTCTTGACTGAATTATGAGTGCGCCTGTTCCTTCGAAAACGGCGGTATTGCAAGAGAAGGACAGGAAGTGGCCAGTGGCAATAGCGCCGGTGGATTGCCTGTGGAAGATACAAAACGAAAACAAGTAAACGCAAAGATTTTAATTGCGTTCTTCTTCCATAGTGCACCAAATAGCACTGTTGTT
>NC_087220.1:35398762-35401262 GCF_015104395.2 Macrobrachium nipponense | reverse complement strand
CCCAGTTCTTATATCATGCAATTCTCTCATGTTTTTCACACAATAAATTTCCTTTCTTAATGAAGAGAATGTAATTCGAAACTAATTTTTGTTACTTAATGTGGAGATGAATACGATAATAAACTCTCAAAGTCATATATTTTACCAATTCAGTTTTCAATGAAGCCTCGTTAAGGTGATTGAAGCTGAGTCCGTTTAGTCAGATAGAATCGTACAAATTGCGTTTTAAATTCATTTACAAATTCTTCTTCGAAGGCTGAAGTCGAGTTACCTTGAAAGCGAGCAGTGCGGCATTATTTCTTTTTTTTTATTTCTTAATAAAGGTGATATTTCGAGCATTTGACCTGACTCACTACTAGCCTTGAAGTAACACTTAAAGAAAGTCTGTTAGATTCAATATAGTGAATCTAACAGACATACTAGCAGATGCAGTAATGGTTTATTTTCATTTCTGTTTATCTTCTCTCACCCGACATGCAAACATTTCATTATTTTGAAAAAAAAAGAAGGTATTTCAAGTCGTTGCAATGTGTAACAGTCATATTATAGTAATATGTGTACATATGATATGTGTAACAGTCTTATTATAATAATATGTGTACATAATCTAATTCCCTCAGAATACCGTAATGTATGCTTTTCCAAATATGACCTACGTACATGCTGTTGCTTCTATTTTTACGACAGTCAAGTTCTACTTAGCACGTCAGACATCCACTATTAACTAATGACTGGAAAACTTTATATAATGTAGACATTTTCTTAGGCACTTTTCACAATCTGTTATAACCGCATTTGGGAAAGTTGAATCAAGTGGTAAGGTTCGTATCTAGATGCATTGAAAGTAACCTTTTCTTAAACTGAAAACAATTGAATATGTATACTTTAAAGTATGTCTCAAGTAAAGAACGTTATACTTTTAACAAAAATTTTTCTTCATGTTTGCCACAATTAGTCGTTGTAAATTGCAACAGTTATGTATAAGTAAATAGACAAAAGAAGAACTTACTGATAGTTATATCAACATATGTCAATGTCAATATGTTATAGGCAAAATTCATTACTTTGACAAATTCAAGATCATCCTCGAAAAAATGAATAAATAAAAGTAAGCAATATTATATGCATGTGAATATCCATGGAATTTTTCTTCATATTTCTGAGCAAATAATAAACAACACAGGTACTTGATATATCAAGTAACTATCAGTAAGTACTTCTTTTGTCTATTTACTTATACATAACTGTTGCAAGTTACAACGACTAATTGTGGCAAACATGATGAAAATTTTTTTTTTAAAAGAATAACGTTCTTTACTTGAGACATACTTTAAAGTGTACATATTCAACTGTGTTCAGTTTAAGAAAAGGTTACTTTCAATGCATCCAGGGACGAACCTTACCACTTGATTCAACTGTCCCAAATGCGGTTATAACAGATTGTGAAAAAGGCCTAAGAAAATGTCTACATTATATAAAGTTTTCCAGTCATTAGGAAATAGTGGATGTCTGTCGTGCTGAGTAGAACTTGTCTGTCATAAAAATAGACACAGCAGCATGTAGGTCCTATTTGGAATAGCTTACCTTACGGTATTCTAAGGCAATTAGATTATGTACACATATTACCATAATATGACTGTTACACATAGCAGCGACTTACCAAAAGGTTATTCTGATACGCCTTTCCGGCATGCCTTCAAATGCCTTCTTTTTTCAAAGTAAAGAAATGTTCGCAAGTTGGGTGAGAGAAGATAATCAGAAATGAAAATAAACCATTACTGCATCTATACAAGAGTACAGCTTTGCATTCCTGGAAGCTACATCATTGTCACCATAAACAGAGCCAACAAATGATGTTTATTCATGGAATTTGAAATACTCACCAAACTTTTTGTCTCATAATAGTTGCTGGAGATTCATTCGTGGGAAATCTGGTCCTCATCAGGAGCAGCCAAACAGGCACTATTGGGTACATCTTTATTCACTGGGACGTTTCAGCTTCAACATATTAAGCCAATTTCAACCTGAATAGAGGCAAAACACCAAAACATAAAATTACGAATGAATAAAGTAGAAGAGAAATTCACTATAACGATTATTTGATGTTCTTGATATTCACTTCACATTAATTTTCTGCTTAGATTAAGACATACTGTAATTATTAAGTAGATATTTTTCGTTGTCTATATGAACAGAATATTCTAAGCAAATGAATATTCTCTACGGTATTCCCTTTACCTTGCATGAACATACACTACATTGCATACGATAATACCTCCAGTCTTTCCTATTCCTTCGCTTTTGCGGAGCGAAATGGCCGCCTGCAAGATGGGTTATCAACATTTTTCATGATATTCCAAACATTTCGAACCTTCGCATTTGAGCAAGGAATACATTCCACGCTCTGGAATGACCCGGCAATATTTACTTTACAAAATATCCTTATTCCCTGATGGCAGGGGGAAGGGATTATTCTCCCCGTTTGGAGCCATAGAGAAAT
>NC_087220.1:35378762-35396262 GCF_015104395.2 Macrobrachium nipponense | reverse complement strand
TTACCTCACAGCAGGCAGACACTTGGACCTTCATCACAGAAAAAAAACATGACTGAATACTCTAAAGCCAACAGTGATCCTTTAAAAAGCTTATTAATCATGCAAAAAATCAGACTAAGTTCATTAAGACAAGTGTGAGGTAATTCTGTATGAGTTTAAATTAATTAAAAGGCATCACTCCAAAAACAATTTTAAAAGTCCAAGTATTTCAAATATTTCCCTTGTCCTAACTCACTTCAAGAAGATTGTAGGAAAACATTACAGTCAATCACTCTAAATCTTTACACAAATCAAATCCTATCACTCGTAGTAAATAGATGAAACACTGTTATAAAAACTCAGAGTAAAACAAAAAATTACATTTCAAATTCAAAATTTATAAGTGAAATTGACAATCTTAAGAACATTTACTAATTCTTGAAGGCTATTAAATAAAATAAAATTAAAATTTATTTATCACAAAAATTAATTAAACAAGAAGTTAAATTATTCAATCAAAATACAAACTGTTAAGTAAAAATTAATATTTGAAAGTAAATGCAAAATGATTCACAAGTGTTAAAGTAAATGAAGTATGCAATTTAAATAACTAAGAAACACCTTAGACTATCAAACAAATAGTGAATACATAAACATGAAAACACAATGTGGAAAAGTACAGTTTCAACACTAAAATAATATACAAAAGCAAAACAAGGAAATGGCAAAATCCAAGGATATAATAAACACTTCAAAATAAATAAAATTACCACAAAACACACAAAATTAAATGCAAAAGAAAATGAATAACTAATTTACCTAAACACCTTAAGCATTTCTTACGTGCACTTAAAAATTGTGTAACACATTACCTGATACCAGTTGAGCACACTTGTTAACCCTTTGAGGGATATAATTTGTTCAGCATATTATTAGATTTAATTTCTATTGAAACTAAGTCAAATATCACAAAACTGTCGATTTTATAGCATGGTACGTATGTATATGTACCATTAAGCGTCTGGGGCAATTTTCTTATGTACAATCTAATATTGACATAATCTTGAAGTATGCTATTATACAGGGAAAGGAGATTAATAATAAGGGAATATGTTCATTTTTTAATACTATTATGAAATTATAGCACTTGGAAAATAACAATTTTGAAATCCGAAGCAAAATAACTAAATTATTATTACTTTAGTCATTATCTAGAAAAGGTACCCCAATAATAATGGTTGATAAGAATACCCTTATGAAAGCTGTAACATGCATAGGGTAATCAGGCTTTTTCAAATACCTTCAGTATGGCACACCAATATCAGGGTCACTTGACCAATAGTCTCTAATTGAAGGCAGTATATGATATCCCGTAACAATGTTCATACCAAAAAATGCTATAAGTTCGTGTATGTCAGTGTCAAAAAGATGACCTTTCTGTGTAGCATATAGCTTAGTTTTAGAAAATTATGAAACTTAGCTACTTTACCAAAAACTCCATACGGAGTAGGATCTTCAGTAGTATTTATAAGAATTTGGCCAAACACTTGATCTTCTGTTGTATATTCTGAAACATCCAGAACATTTTCAACATTTTGTGCCACCTGAGTTTGCTAATGTTGTCAACTGAGGATGATGAAGATGAGAGAGAATCCTCTTCATTAGGCCTAGAAGTAGTTACATGCTCTAGGTTTACAGGAATCTGCTGAGAATCAGCAGGATCAATTATTACTGTGCAATCCTCATTCAAAGAATTATCGTTCTCTAATGCTTCAATATCATCTTCAAGAAATCCTATATCTGTATCGATGGTGTCTCCAAATAAGATTTCATGGATATCATGTTTATTTATTTTGAATATTCTTTGTCTTCCTTTCATCTTAAACAAGTCCTTTTCCTTGAAAAAAATAACACCTTTTTCTTTCGAAATTATATCCTGTAACTATTGTAATATAACTAACAATAATATTTGAGAAGAAAACCAGAACATTCTACAAATGTCCATGAAAAGGATAATGGTACATCCGTGTAACATAAAATTAAATCGTAATTTTCATATACTAAATAACCAGATATTATTCTTTATATTCTACAGACACAATATATGGATATCTGAAAACAACAAACAAAACATTAATTCTCAAAAATATTTATTGGAATGTTTACCATAAATGCAAAAAGCGTGACCTTCCACAATGAGCACTGAGACACTACTGTTCAAAGACAAATAAAGTACTTCAAGAGTTAGAGTTTCTTAAATACTTAATAAAAATAACCAAAGAAAACATAAAACTACAATGTTACATCAACATAAATAATGCACCAAAAGTAAATATGGTATGTGCATTTAAAATCTTGTTACATATATGTACCAGCAACCCTTAAAGGGTTAAGGCTTCGTTACACGATAAAGGATTCACAATTTTACGATATCAGTTCAGATTCCATAAACAATATCTATTATATAACAATCTCTGGGAAGAGAGAGAGAGAGAGAGAGAGAGAGAGAGAGATTGATAGCATTAGCATATCAATATGGCATAGGGTTAAGGTTAAGAATGATTAAATCCTCTCTTCGTATGCAAGTATGGACAAAACACAGCCCCAAAATGGATGGATGACGTCAAAACATTTTGGGAACTAGGTATTTGCAATAAATCTTAATAAATTCCCTTTCAAACAAGAGGGAGAGAGAATGAGGGTATTAACAATCTTTACAGTATACTGTTCCAGAAAATAAAAATCTCTTAACATTAAAGCTATGGCCATAGAAAGCAAATATTGACACCACTTCCGAGATAATGACGTCATAAGATCCTACTTTAAACGTTCTGACCACAGAAACTTCTAAAAGCTTTAACATGACTTAATGTTGCACATATCGAATCGTGGAGACGTGATAATGACGTCACATAGAACATTCTAGAGCAATAGTGCAAACGGGATATATTCCTATAATGATTTGAAGATGATTCATATTGTAGCAACCCAGGAGAAGGCGCACATAGATCACGAGAAAGGTAAAGACGAGTTATTGAAGTGCAGTGAAAAAACATTGAATTTCTACTCAGTTTTCCTATCATGTATACAGAAACATTTTTCATTTTTATTCCCATTATTAAATGCTCATCCATTTTTTATTTTGATTTCTGAAGGTTATGAATTGATTTCAGGTGGATTCATGTCGCCAAAATAGGATTTATAACTTTTACTTACGGGCATGTTTTCATTTCTGAGTTTGGGGAAAATAGCGATATTAGGAGTTTATGTGGGAACTAGTGTGGTAACGATTGGAGATGACTTTACGTTATTTTCAGTTGGTTTTTAAATTCATTCCATTTTCTTTATCATGTTGGTTTTTGGGGAAATAAAGATTTTTTTTCTTTTTTTTATTTGTATCTTGGAGTTTGGTGGTAGCCCCAGATTTAATGGTTTTGAGAATTGTAGCAGGGACGCCGCTTCCAGTCTTCCTTTCTGGGGTAGGGAGGTAGGAGCCAAATGTTAATTGAAGTCGACGTTACCAAGTTGTCGTTTTGGACTAGGCCAATACTGGGCCTTGTTATATATACGTTATGCCATAACTATAATTCTAAGTTAATCTTATTATGGAATCTGAACATAAAACATATATCTTAACATAACAGAATAACACTGAAGGAAATTTACCTCCAAAGTCGCTAATATTTAGAAGATTAATATACTATATATATATAATATATAGTATAGATATATTATAACTATATATATATTATATATATATAATTGTATATAATATATCGTATATATATGTGTGTGTGTGTGTGTGTGTGTGTGTGTGCGTGTGTGTGTGTTTGTGTGAATGTCTGTGTGCGTGTATGTGTGTGTGTGTGTGTGTGTGTATGTATATAATATCTTACAGCGACGGAAAGTGAAGGTCCCCCTCACGTGTATACATTAAATATAAATTACTGCTCATTTTCCAGTCTTTTAACGAGTGCTTTATAACTTTTTTGTTATCCCATTAGCTATTCCTCCATCTCTCTTTCTTAAAAATCATCAGATTTGGCGTTGTCTGATTCAGTGAATTCGGGATGTCTGGCGAATACCGGGGTGGAAGAGAAGTGTAAACATCAAATCATCATGAAGTGAATTATTCATCCTGTTTGCTAGGTTGCCTCCCGTCCAAAGAGAGTTGGTTGTTGTTTTGCCTTCCTCCTCTTTAACATAAACTGGAGAGAGCGTGGCTTTCCTTTTTTTCTCCATTTGAAGAGAAAGTGGCCATACTTCCTCATGGAGGGAAAGTGGCTTTCTCTTCTACCTCATCTAGAGGGACTTGCTTCTGTGCACCGTGTAAAGAGAAAGAGGCCATGCTTCCCAATATGGAGAGTAATTGGTCCTCTTCTATCTCTACCTGCTTTTTAGTCAAGTGTAAAGAGGAACAGGCTATTCTTCCTAATGTAGAAAGAAAGTGGCATTCTCTTCTACATCACATGAGAAAAGGAAGAGGCTTCGTTTCCTAATTGGAAGAGAAAATTAGTGATTTGCCAATCTGCCTATAGAAGAGAAAGAAGAGCGTCATCTGGCTTTACATAAAGAAGTATTATTTTCTTATGTCTCAAGTAAAGAGGAAACAATGTGTTATCTTGTCCAATATGGAATGAATTGCTGGTTATTCTCTTTGTTTTAAAAAGTGAGAGCATTTTTCTGTTCAATTAGTTTTTATACTTGGCATGAAAAGGGGCCTAGCAATTCCGCCTTATTGGTAACGAGGGGACTTCCTATAGGCCTCATATGGAAATTATGCAATTTGTTATACTACCAATAAAAAGATAAAGCAACCAGCTATTCTGTCTTATGCATATGAAGAGAAGGTGGCCTGTCTTTCTTCTCCAGTGTGAAGCGAGATCGGCGAAGGGGAAATGGCTGGCAATTCTGCTTAGATGAAACGAACATGGCTGGTTATTCTTCCCATAAAAAATTAGAGTTGTTTATTTTACTTCATAAAAAAGAAAATGTTTTCTCTCTCTATTGGCTGTATAATATGAGAAAGTAAACTAGCGTGTTATAATGCATAAGCATGAAGAGAAAGTGAATTACGGTTATTCCCCCTGTTAAGACACAGTCAAGATGTAACGATGTATTTCAAGAGAAAAAGGTTAGCTTTTCTGTTCCATTAAGGAGAGTGAATACATAATTTTATTCAATTATCTACGCTCCAGGTTAATATAACAGTGGCGAATTTGGTTGGCGTTCTTTATTTGATTGTTGGTGCTAAACTTTTATGTTCATCGTGCTGTCTTCTTATATGTTATCTGCTGCTTCTTAGGCATTCTACCACAAACACTGCACACACACACACACACACACGCACACAACACACACACACACACACATATATATATATATATATATATATATATATATATATATATATATATATTTATACATAGCATCACGTTTTATATACTTCGTGATCATGTTATTCTATATATATATATATATTATATATATATATATATAGATATATATAATATATATATATATATATGTGTGTGTGTGTGTGTGTGTATATATATATATATATATATATATATATATATATATATATATATATATATATATATATATATATATATCGCGAATGAACTTCATCACATCACCGTGATTCATATAATTATAAGCATTAAGTCACAAATGTCCTCTAATATCCAATTCGCTCTACTTCGGAATTAGTTACCCGAGAGGAAATTTTTCAGTTGATAAGAATTTCGTGGGCTCATGGACTCGGACCATGGGAAAAAAGAATCGGGACGCACAATGACGCCTTTACCCATAAAACTAACAAGAGAGCCGACGAATTTCTTATCAACAAAAAAATTCCCCTTCGCTTGACATATATGAAAATATATTAATTCCGAAGTAGAGCGAATTAGATATTAAAGGACATTTGTAGCTTAATGCTTATATACGATATATGTACATGCATTTATGTATTAATATTCGGCTGCATAGATATTTCACACTGACGGTAATTCTGTTATAAGTAGTGAAATTATTTTTTTTTCCAAAGAATGCACATTTCATTGTAAAAACTTTTAATTTTTGCAGTGTCAGTAAATAGATTCCTCTTTCATGAGTCTGGCTCGAAGCTCATATATAGTTTTTATAGGCGTTATAAATATAGAAAACCTGATAATATTAAGTATTCGCTGAGTTCGTAAATTAACTGATTATTCTTATATTTTTATTCGTTTATTTATTTATTCGTTTTTGAATCGGAAGCCGATGACATTTCCACTTTAATACCCTTACCTTTATATCTAAGCCAGCAGAAAAGGAATAAATTATTATTATTATTATTATTATTATTATTATTATTATTATTATTATTATTATTATTATTATTATTATTATTATTCAGGAAATGAACCCAAATTCATGATATGTAACAAGCTACCAAAGAATATGGTGTTCATTTGGAAAAGGTTGCAGAATATATCAGAAAGTACAGAAAGAATATAGTTAGTAAATGAAAAAGAAAGCTAAGTTATTAAGTTAATAAGAAAATAGATAATAATATATGCAAAATATTATCATACGTGGTAAATTGATTTAGTGTCGTAATGCAGACCATTAGTCTGTACTCTCTCTCTCTCTCTCTCTCTCTCTCTCTCTCTCTCTCTCTCTCTCTCTCTCTCTAGCTAACAGGTTTAAATATTTGTTAATCTTTAAATAGAAATGAAGAAACTGTTATAACAAATAAATTAACGAAAGCTCGAAGCAACGATTCTCATGTATTTTAAAGCAGTAGAAGAAATTTATGCACTACGTATCGGAAGACTTTATTAGCGATCACTATTAAACAGCGAACATAAAATTAATGTAAACAAAAGTTGACTCGAACGCTTCGTACATATAAGCATATTCCGCCTTGTATCATGAGAATTATAGCGCTCTTATCTATGTGTTGAAGCCGGATTTATCCGACGCATTTGTAAATTAGTTTTCACAGGCAAATGAAAAGTACATAAATCTCTAGATTGCTCTTTCTAATTTAATTTGATGTGGAAGTTCACTTGCCTTGAACTACATAGTGATTTTTGCTCTTAGTCTGCGCAGGGCAAAATGAGTTAGGAGTCTGCTTAATGTTCTTTAATTTGTAACGATTTTTTCTATATAAATTTTTTTGAAATATTGATCTTTGTACATCAGTTTGTGTGTGTGTCTGTGTGTGTGTGTGTGTTTAAACATAAACGTTTCTGTCACAAATAAAAATGTAAATTTTAGAACGTAAATCTAAAGTAACATTATTGGTACCTTTCCAAAAGGAAAGAAAAATATTTAATTTGAGACGATTTTTATTTTATATGATAGATAGGGCTCATTAGTATTCATATTCATAAATGCAAGAAGGCCCATTTTCGAACGACTGAGCCACCTTCGGTAAAAGACATTATATATATAATATATATATATATATATATATATATATATATATATATATATATATATATATGTGTGTGTGTGTGTGTGTGTGTGTGTGTGTGTTTATATATATATATATATATATATATATATATATATATATATATATATATATATATATATATATATATATATATATCATCAGGGGAACCATAGGAAAGGCAGCGCACTCAGGTACATTTATTTCGCCGACGTTTCACGACTCATAGTCGCATCCTCAAGGCTATAATTAAAGATACTCATGAACATTAAAACTACGCACTGCATAATTCATAAAAATTACGCAATATTTAAAAATTCAATGAACATCAACATCAGAATGTTGAACATTTAAAAATTTATGAATATCTTAAAATAGAAAAAAACATACTAAGCGCTAAAATTATGTACAATACAGTTACATCAAAATTATTTAAAAATTACAGAAAAAAACATACAAAAATTATGATATGTCTGTGAAAAAAAAATGAAAAATAAATAAATAATACTAAAACAGTAAGGCTATTCTGTACCTTATCCTCGCAAAGGACGGGCAGTGACTGAGAGAATTTTTAGAAAATATAAACAAGCACTCTAGGCGATGAACAACTGAACAGAGGAGGATTGCGTATTTAGGGACGGAACTATCTTTTTTATCATAATGGATTCCAAGGTTGTTAGGTCGTTTTCGTTTTGTGTTTGGCCTATAATATTAAAAACCTTATCATTTAGTATATGTTTTAAAGGATTTAGAGTGGTTCCTGATATTTGACTGTTCGGGTTTGTTATATATATATATATATATATATATATATATATATATATAATATATATATATATATATATATATATATTTATATGTGTGTATATATATACATAAGATATATATAATATATATATATATATATATATATATATATATATATATATATATATATATAATATGCGGATGTAGTGTATTTATGTATGTACAAAAACAACATTAGCTGCTCCCGTTGGAATACATTTGAATCATAAAACACGCCAGCCAGGGAAAGAGGCTTTCAAGTCATTTGCATGTATTTGCCCTAATTAAGTTTTTCGTCATCAAAATAAATAATGTATCCAATTCAGCAAAAAAAAAAAAAAAAACGTAAAATAAAGATAAATATCATTTCAGCTTGCTGCTGATCATGTTTATCTAACGTCCACCCGAAATTCATGCACGCTCAGCTTCGGGATGCCCGAATTCTCCTATTACGTCTATATTGTATGCTTCTAATACGAAATATACACATCATAACCTATTTCAGTAGCTTGTTTTCTGTCCTATCTATCTATCTATATATCTATCTAACTATCCATCTATCTATCTATCTGTATGTCTATCTATAGGTGATGCTCTAATACAATATTTATGGCATATCAGTATTTTGCTTTGTCATACAGTATCTATTTATCTACAATTCTGTCTGTCCGTCGGTCTATCTATCTATCTATCTGTGATCTTTGTCGTCACGACAATGTTGAACTTTCAGTCAAGTAATCAAGATATCTGTGTACGAGTCTTTTCCTTTACTTAGTAATTATTGTACTGTTCAGTGGCTGAGAACAAATAACTATTTACGATGTGAAACCAGTTTAGCTTTCACTTAATCGTAGTTTTCACTTGACTAGATTAGCATCAACCAGGATATTGAAATCTTATAAATTTGGTGATAAACGTTGATATCATTTAGAACAACTTACTTTACCAAATGTATGTAATCTAAGGGGAAAATAATCTCTTATGTGAAGAGATTTACTATTTAGATATTATTCTCTCTCTCTCTCTCTCTCTCTCTCTCTCTCTCGTCAGTGATCTCCTACTCTTCTCTCTCTATCTCGTCTCTTCTATCTCAGTCATCTCTCTCTCTCTTTCTAACCACCCAGGGTTGATTCTTAACCAGACATGAGACCGTTTCCTTAAAAATCTCGTATACGTCTGCTGACCAAAGCATTGATTTAGTTATCCAGGCTGTTAGTCGACTGTCGAAAGAGAGAGTGATAAGAGGTACTTGAGTTTTAGGTCTTATACTGTACTCTCTCTAGCGAATAAACCACTTTTGATCTCTTAACCGTAAAAGTAAATGACTGGTATGGGCATATGGTGTCCGAATAAGGGACTTATGTACTTGGTTCTTGGTCGACCGCTGTAGGTCAGTGTTCAGGTGCAGAGAGAGAGAGAGAGAGAGAGAGAGAGAGAGAGAGAGAGTAGCAAGTAAAGTAGACAGGAATGAAGAAAAAAGTTAAGTATATCTTAGTTTTACCAGACCACTGAGCTGATTAACAGCTCTCCTAGGGCTGGCCCGAACGATTATATATTTTTTTACGTGGCTAGGAACCAATTGGTCACCTAGCAACGAGTCCTACAGCTTATTGTGGGATCCGAACCACACCATATCGAGAAATGAATTTCTATCACCAGAAACAAATTCCTCTGATTTCGCGTTGGCCGAGCCGGGATTCGAACTTCGGACCACAGGATTGGCAGCCGAGTGCGAAAACCACTTGTCCAGCGAGGAACTGCATAAAAGAAGAACATTCTTCCCTCAAAATACAACTTAAGACAAGGAAAACCTCTCTCTGTCTGTCTGTCCTTAGACATATATATTCACGAGCGGGCACACAAACGCACACGTACAGTGACGCTCAAATCTCATGCGACATGATTCTTTTTGTTACGTCCAGATTCTCATATTCAACGTGACGTTTCCAAGTAGTGTAAAACTTTTTTTTTTCTAATTCCATACATGTCGAAAAGTTTGCGAATTCACAACTAGCACTATTTTCCTTATGGTTATATAAATATGATCCCTTTTATGCAATGGTATAATTCGTAATCCATGTGCTTTGAACTGATTTTTTAATTTATTTTTTTCACATTGCGTGATAATGTTAGCAGTGCCATCAATGACAGTGCGTTTAACAAGTCTCTCGGGCTATTCAACGTAACTACCTCTGTAGCGTTGTAACAGTAGACATAATAAGCTCAACAGTCATAACAACATTTTCAAAAAAGGAATATGAATTACAAGTTTTCTTTGAATGTTGAAGACTTAGGCTGTGTTCAAGCTGCTTGGTTGCTACAAAATGATTTATATGCCTAAACAAAAATAATCTAAGCCTTCTGAGAAGTAATCTTTGTTACTAATGAATTTATTTGTAGAGATTACCTGTTCTTTGAGGAAAAAAGATGATGATGATTTTGATTATATATAGGGAGAGGGTTGCTATTAATCAAAATATCGTAAGTATTAATAGCAAGGCATATGTAGCAATTGTCTTTCAACAGGCTTGAAAAGTCCTTCTGCTAGCTTTTGGTGTATAATTTATTCTTTCATAAAGTAACTTAAAGTACAAGAATGTGTAGATAACCTCATTTGTAGAGGGGCAGCCCTGACCATTGAGATACAACGAACGAGATACCGACTGTAACCCCTACTGGTATTTAGCAGTAGACTTGTAAACTGTGAAACTGACCGTCTGCCGAAAATATATGGGTGGCTTACTTAACAAGCACCACTAATTGCTTGGTAGATTTTGGGTCTAGATACAGTATATGAGATACCAGATGAAACTAATATATAATATATCTGCAAACTCTCCTGATTATAGGATGACCAGTGACAGACAATCTGCAGGGTGGTTCCCCCCTGACAGACACACTGAAAATGGGGTGTTAATTGGATCTACATCCAACTAAAGAGATACCAAGTAAAATTTGTACTACAATAGCACTGCACATCCTAGAGTACAGTGGTGGTAATGACAGACATTCCAGTGGGTGGTTACCCCCTGACAGACACCCCACAACGAGTGGGGAGTGGGAGGGGTAGGGGGAGACAGGATCTGCATCCAACATTGGAGATAACAAGTAAAATTTGTACTACAATAGCACTGCACATCCTAGAGTACAGTGGTGGTAATGACAGACATTTTAGTGGGTGGCTACCCCCTGATAGACACCCCACAACGAGTGAGGAGGGGGGGGCGAGGGGGAGGAGGAGACAGGATCTGCATACAACATTGGAGATACCAAGTAAAATTTGTACTACAATAGCATTGCACATCCTAGAGTACTGCGATGGTAATGACAGACATTTCAGTGGGTGGTTACCCCTTGACAGACACCCCACAACAAGTGGGGAGGGGGAGGGGGAGACAGGATCTGCATCCAACATTGGAGATACCAAGTAAAATTTGTACTACAATAGCACTGCACATCCTAGAATGTTGTGATGGTAATGCCAGACATTTTAGTGGGTGGTTTCCCCCTGACAGACACACCCTAACAGGTGGAAGGGGGAAGGCAAGCCCTGATAATTAATGGCTAGACTAGTATAGTAGGCTACTATTGGCCCATATTATACATTATCATGATATATTTAATGAATATTTTCATCCTCTTTATATCCTTTGTATTTATTTAATACAGATATTATTTGTTTCATATAAATAACAATCATCTGTAGGCCCATAATAATGCGGTCATATTCTTATTTTGTCAAGCAAGCAACTGCCTTCAATTATAGTACTCGTTTTAGCTTTGTTTACGAGATGAACCTTAATGTAGCGGTGGCTGGAAGACTAGCACTGTAAAGCAGCATGTAAGTTCTTATCCTTATTAGAGTTATTGCTGTAAAATGTCTATGCACATAACGTTTGTTAAGTAGAGTAATACGCACCCATTGAATAGATAGTAATAAATATGTAATATATACGCTATAGTCATATTACAGATCATAATAATTGCGCTATAGCCTAGTCTGTTTGTTTTATCGAAGCAGGACTACATTCTTTTAGTTTCAACTGACTTCCATAATAATGCAATCATGGGTACATTTTTGTATTATCAGTTTTAGGAATGAATATTGTTGTTACTATAGTCGATTTTTTTCGGCTGGTGTAAAACTCATACACCTGGCTGAGGAAGGACACAGAGGATCTCTATTTTATAAACAATCTCTCCACACACCAAGTTATTTCGAACATTTCCATTCTCTCAAGAAGATTATGAATAAATATAAGAGCAAACTAGACCCAAAAAAATAATTACCTTGCATTAATGTGAAGAAACCAAGAGAAATGAAAAATTCATGAGTTTGAAAATTTTTTTTTTAATGTTTAAGGAGTAAGTGTTTAGCGAATTGTTAGGGTTTAGTGAGTAAGCGTTTAGTGAATGTTTATGAGCAAGTGTTTAGTGAATGTTTAGTGTAGGGTTTAGTGACTATTCAATGTGTCAGTATTCAGTGAATGTTTACTGAGCCTGTTGGGTTTAATGAATGTTTTGTGAATGTTATTGAATGTTTAATGTGCAAGTATTCAGTGAATGTTTTGCCTTTAGTTTTTCAGTGAATGTTAAGTGAACGTTTAGTGAATATTTAGTGTGTAAGTATTCAGTGAGTGTTAGGTGAGTGATTAGGTTCAGTTATAGTTTGGGGATTGTTTGTGCGTGATGAATGTTTAGTAAGTATTCAGTGAGTGTTTAGTGAATGTCTTGTGAATGTTAGTGTTTAGCAAATGTTTAGTGTGTAAGTATTTATTGAGTTTTTAATGAGTGGATGTTCATTCATTATGTAGTATTTTATAAGTATTTAGGGTTTGGTAAGTATTTAGTATTTAATAAGTGCGTAGGGTTTAGTGAGTGTTTAATGTTTAATTAATGTTTAGAATTAAGAGAGTGTTTAGCGAGCATTTAGTGTATAGTGAGTGCCTAGTGAGTGCTGGGTATTCAGTGTTGAGTATTCACAGGTTTGGGCACAAATTTCTATAGCTTCTGTAACTTCAATTTTAAGTTAAACTTAAAACTCTTTTTTTTCCTTTTTTCCACAGGGCTTTTTCCCTTTCTTCTGGATGGTCAGAATTCCACAATGTCACCTTTGTAAAGAAATATTTTACTGATAACTTTTATCCCAGTAGTTTATTTTATAAATGCCTTCACAAATTTATGAATATGAAGCTTTTACCTAGTAATGCTATTCAGACTGTACCTAGGATGCCGTCCTATGCCAGTGTTCCATTTTTAATCAATTCAAAATACTATGCTAAAATGCAACAGATTATTAGAACTTACTGTCCGGCCATAAAATGTCAGCTGATCCCAACAAACCCATTGACAATTGGATCTATTTTTAAATGTAAAGACAAGTTAAACCCTCTTATGGCATCTAATATTGTCTATTTATATACTGGTCCTAGATGTGATCTAGGAAAATATATCGGAGCCTCAAGAATTCTTAAGGTCCAAATAAAGTGCCATGGGGGGTGAGTTTCCGTACTGGAGTCAAATTATCATTTCTTGATTTTTCCAGCATCCGTGACCACACAAAGAAATGCATAGTCAATATTTTGAATATAAAAACTTTAAGATCCTTACAAAAGCGTTTTCTCCGCAGCAGCTAGTGGTCATCGAATCGCTCTTTGTAAAGACGATTGTTCCCAAACTAAACAACCAAACTGCCTGCACCCCTCAGTACTTGGCGTAAATGACAGAGATGCCTTCGTGTTTTGTTTTTGTTTTTTAGTCACTCGTCTTCCTTCCTCTACTGGAAATGGTACTCGAGTTTCGTTGGTGTTCTTTTAATTTGCTTTATATATTGTAATTGTGTTATTTAGATGAGTAATTATTTAAGTTTTATTCTATAATTGTAATTTTCAGCTTCAAAATGGGGCTGGTTCCTGAAACGTTGCTTTGAATAAACGCCCATATGAAACAGATGTCTCTATTTAAACCCCTGCTGCTATGTATCCCGTCTGAGAGGGTTCTCCTTCGGTTGATATATATATATATATATATATATATATATATATATATATATATATATATATATATAGATAGATAGATAGATAGATAGATAGATAGATAGATATAGATATATATATATATATATATATATATATATATATATATAGTGTTAACTTTATTATTTAATTCATGCTGCAAAAAATATTTAGTATATATAAAGTTTACTGTTCAATATATAATCCTAAAATAAACTATAACATAGACATCTATTCGCAGACATTGCCATTATTGATGACCCATTTTTTATATGTCTGAAGCAAAGGCATTTCAGGTCAATTAAGTCATACAAATCATACTTCATTGAAAATAAAGTATTCCTTTTTGACTGGTGTAGTGGAGGTCGCCTTTGAAGTGAGCATTATCGCTCCTTCCCTCCTTTCTATTTTTATTTGGCCAACCTTTTTATGATAGAGGATATTGCATTCGCTTTATTTGATTTAACGCAAAACCTTCAAACGTAAGTCTGTTTGGTTTTAAATACTCTCACTTTCTATTGTATTGGTCTTTAAATATAGACGAAATGGTATGCTTATTTACTATATGCACTGACTGTAATTCTGATTGTTTCTCTAATATTTCTGGCGATTAACAGTGCTTTTGTAGACGGAATTTTCCATTTAGTTCTTAGTCGTTTATCTAGTTACGTAATAACCGTTCCAAAAAAACTCGGTTATTATGAAAACAAAGATAATTGTACGAGTATATATATATATATATATATATATATATATAGATATATATATATATATATATATATATATATATATGTATATATATATATATATATATATATATATATATATATATATATATATATATATATATATGTATATATAACATATATATAAAAAGGATACCATAAAAATGCCAAAATATAGAAAACAAGTACTATATTTCAGAGACTGCTGTCTCTCTTCAGATAGGTAATGAATGAGAAAATCTATACAATATATATATATAATAATATAAATATATATATATATATATATATATATATATATAATTATATATATATATATATATATATATATATATATATAAATATATATATATATATATCGAGAGGAAGACAAACGAAAACCACGCATAACTAGGCTGTTTTTTTTTCATTTTATTACCAACGTTTCGGAATTATCTGCAGAATTACATCATCAACACTGCGCATGAGTATGATAAAAGCACTTCCAAGTATAATCTTTGAACTCATTTATAATATAACAGGGTAAGAATGAAATAAATAAAAACACAACTTACCAAGAGGTGAAACTGTAAGGAACTACTTTGAAATTCAGGCCTCTGTAACACGGTTTTTTGGATTTTGCTCCTCATCAAGCATCGGATGTAGTTGAAAGTTGACATATGTATATTTTACAACTACACACAAATTTTGTCAGGCATTAATCAATAACCTAAACCCCGATAGTTTTTTAATTTTTATAGAGTAAAAATGATCTAGCCAACGCCATGGCTAATGATTATGAGCCAAGAGTCGAAAAACATTCATTACGTAAGCAAGGTAAACATCGTTTTACGAAATGTTGCCCCGCCCATCCACCAGACAGAAACCCATTCACCTTATTCCATCGGCTCTGAAACCCATAGTAGTCAAGAATGGCTAACAGGATTTGGAATTGTCCCCGTGGTTGTAAAACTGCATTTGTCTTACGACTTGCAACTTTATACAGTCAAGAGAAAGCCCGTGGCCATACTTATTATAGCCTGAATAGGTAATTATTCAGTTTCTAGTTTAAATCCAATGTTAATGGTCTGATTTGTATTTAGCGTAACGTGATTATAATACTTGTAATGTCATTCAGGATTTTGAACATTTCCATTAACTCACTATGCCACCAAGAGAGAGAGTGAAAGATAGAGATTGTATGTAAACAGTCTTTATATAACTATTTTTGTTAAAATAAGATTTTTATCCAAAGTAAATACAAGCTTATGTGTGCTAAAATCTCCAGCAGACCAACGGATCATTCGATATGATATAATTTTTTTTTCTTCTTCTTTAGTCTGTACGACCATGTTGGATATAAAGACTTTATGAATGGCGGAACGATACATAGATGTGGGTGGGGTATCTGTGCTAGCGTAGTAATACTACTGTAGCAGTAGTGCAACAAAATTAGTAATAGCAGCAATATACATGAATTAAACGTTTAGGCCAACTGCTGGGATCCCTGAGGATCATTTAGCACTTCTTACAACTACTCGAGAAATGAGCGTATATAGCCAGAATTTAGATTTTCTAATACAACAATGCCCATGATAGCCTTCATTGTTATCCTGAATTATAACGAGGCCAAAGTGGGTGGAGCCTCATGAAGTCATCATTCTGACGATAATTATTGGTGAAGGTTTAAAGCCAAAATACGGTACCGTCTATTTTTTTTTTCTTTCTATTTTTTAGTAAATAGGTAGATAGCCGATAAATAAAAATTGCTTGACATTGGATACAGCATTTATCAAATCAAGCTTATCTACTATGTCTTTGAAAATTACCAACTATTCCCTACATCTTGTCAATCTGATTGTGACCTATAAAGTAGATTATAATTTCTTAGGACACTTATTTTGGGAGTTTGACTAATAATTGAAGTGTTTTTGTAGTTATTAACATATTTTGTTGGTTTGTTCATTATGACAATTATCAGTGGAGAGGTTCCAGAGTTCATAAAGGTGTACTGCTTTGCTTGTATTTAAATTTGTATGTCATTGTTGCCAGAGGTCTAGCCTTCGTTACGTATAGCCAATCATCCATCGAGAAAGAGGGAAGAAATGCTGTCATAAGTTACGTAACGAGTGCGTTCGAAACCTTTTCTCTGACTAAGTTGGCCCGTCTTCAAAAAAAGTCACTTTTACATTATAAGTACCAAATTTATTCAACCTACGTAATGCAGAATACAGTCAAAATTTATGTGTAGATATAATGTGTATTCTGATTAAGCGTTATATCTATGAAATGCATAGATAAAAATTTATTGCCAAAAAACCGTGTTATAGAAAAGCCCTGAATCTCATAGTAAATGTAAAAAAATCACTACAGTAACCAGTTAAGCTAAATACAACTGACTTGCAGATGTGTGAGTGCTTAATGATGGTAACAGTTGTTTTATAAATAACTCTAGGATTGTTAAATCTTGTGTTGGCAGTATGGCCGATGACACTAATATCTTTGTTCTCAATGTAGGTTTTTTATTGTTAAGAACAGGATCACTTATATATGGAAATTTAAAGTAACGTAGT
>NC_087220.1:35341262-35373762 GCF_015104395.2 Macrobrachium nipponense | reverse complement strand
TGAAGACAAAATCAATAGATTTCTCTGTACCCTTAAAAAGGCAAATATCATTACCGAAAACACATACTACGATCTTTTTGTCACAGACTCTTCTTCTGGTACTTTATACCTTACCTAAAATTCATAAACCCAATGTCCCCCTTCACCCTATCATGGCCTCCTATAAAACTCTTAATAACAGATTAGACAAATTTCTTGTTCACGATTGGGAACCCCTAACCAGTAACAAGTATACTGCATCTAACCCAAAACAATTCAAATAACGCATTCTTTCACAAGATTCTGATCTTTTCATGACAAGCTTTGATATAGAATCGTGTGTCACCAACATACCAGTCAAAGAAATCATAGATCTCATTTTGGACAAACATTTTCCCACCCCTGATTCGTTATGTCGTAATTTTAACTGCTCCTTGTTTAAGATGTTTTTGGAACTGGACGTGCTGGATCTTGCCTTTATTTTTAATGGCATACATCTTAGGCAAATTGAGGGGATGGCCACGGGTTCTTCTCTCGACCTTTTGATCACTCACATCTTCATGTGTTCCTTGGAGGAACACATTCTCGATGAGTGTCTCTTGGTCTATTGTTCTCTAATTCATGCTAGACTTGTAGAAGGCACTTTTATTTTATTTAGACAAGACCACAATGCTGAGCGCTTAGAATTTTCTAGCTCAAATCATTATAATATCACCTCCACTCTAAGAAAAGAATATGACACAGAACTAGCATACCTAGGCATACCCGTAACTAAAGATAACGATAGTTTCACCACATCTATATTTAGGATGTAAAATTTTACTGGCCTGGGGTCCAATTTCTATAGCTTTTGCTTTTTCTATTTTAAATTAACATCATTGGCAAATATGACTTGTATGCCAATCACTGGTAGCTCATCTGCAATTGCCAGCTTCACTGTTCCCTTGACCTAATCAGAGTTTAACCAAAACTCACCTATAGGACATGCTATTACTGTAGTTGGGAATCCACCCAACAACACATAATCCAGCAATTCTTTTTCAAAATTATCATGCAGCGCAGATCTCAAAATAAGTGACTGAGCAGCGCCTGTATCCCGCAACACATTAACCTGTCTCCCAGAACCCTCCAGGTCCTTAGTGAACACCTCACCCCTTGAGATATACCTTCTAAAGTTACCTAGATCACAGGACTTCTCTCCAAGCAGACCTACTGGCTTTTTTAAACCTTCTGGCCCTTCCAGGCAGAACACTCTGACTTTATATGTCCTTTCTTCTTACAGGAGAAATAAGCCAAGTCCCTTTCCTTTGCCTTTGGAGGAGACAGAACTCTCTTCACTGGAGAACTAGACTCAGAGGAATTCACTCCTTTCTCTGGGGTCCTTTCATACCCCCTGTCCCTGCTCCACTTGATTTGCTTCTCAGCGAGCTTATACATGAAAGGGCATATTCATCTGCAGCTACTGCCATTGCTCTCACAGTATCTAGCTTTAGATCTTCTAAATGTATCTTCAACTCTTTACCAACATTATTCTTAAACTCTTCAGTAAGGTTTAACTCCCTTAACTTACTAAACTCATTAGTCCTTTTGACTCACCCATTCACCCAATGCTAATTCCTTACAGCTGGAAAAATCTACATAAGTTTGAGTAGGCAACTTTCTTAAATCACGAAACCTCTGACGGCATGCTTCTGGTACAAGCTCATATGCCTTCAACACAACCTCTTTTTCCTTACCATAATTCAAACTTACATCTTCTCTCAAAGCCACATACACTTTCTGTGCTTTACCAACCAATCTACACTGAATTAAGTTAGTCCACATTGTCTCAGGCAAATCCAATTTTTTTACAGTATATATATATATATATATATATATATATATATATATATATATATATATATATATATAGTTAGATATATTCCTACTATTCATATTAGGCTTCAATGAGACTAGGTGGAATCTAACCCATCCTGTCTCACTGAAGCCTAATACGAGTAGTAAATAAGATATATATATATATATATAGATATATATATATATATATATAATATATATATATATATATATATATATATATATATATATATATATATATATATATATATATATATATATATATATATATATATATATATATATATGAGTCATATCACATTACCGTGATTCATATACATACATAATATCTAATTCGCTCTACCTCGGAATTAATATGTTTTCATATATGCTTAACGAAGGGGGAATTTTTTACACGATAATAGATTTGCCTGGTCCCAGGCGCGAACCTAAGAAGTGGAAGTTTTTACCTACCCCACCACTGACGTATATACACAGTGAGGTTGCTTGGCTATTTTTTATATGCATTTGTGTGTGTGTGTGTGTGCCTCTGTTTTTACAAATATCCTATAATATCTAATTCACTCTACCTCGGAATTAATATATATTCATATAAAGTTACCCGAAAGGGAATTTTTTAGATTTCGAGGTCGAGCGAATTAGATATTAAAAGACATTTGTAGCTTGATGTAATAATATATGAACCAGGGTAATGTGATATGACTCATATATATATATATATATATATATATATATATATATATATATTAATATATATAAATAAATATCAAGCTACAAATGTCCTTTAATTCGCTTTACCTCGGAATTGATATATTTTCAAATATGTTAACCGAAGAGGAATTCTTTTTGTTGACAATAAATTCGTCCTTCCGTGGATTTTCGGACCAGCGGTGAGATTGAGGAGAAATCATTCTGATGTCATAAGAATTCATAATATGGCTACATTCGACTTGGTTAACATGGCAGATGGGGTTGAATATCGATTCTAATTACAAATAAATGAGTTCGACAGAAATTTCTAATCTCGCTTGTTGGCCTGATTTCTCCTCACTCTCGCCGCTGGTTCGAATCCAAGGGAGGACTAAATTATTATCAACTAAAAAATTCCCCTTCAGTTAACATATATTAAAACATATTAATTCTGAGGTAGAGCGAATTGGATATTAAAGGACATATGTAGCTTAATGCATGTATATGAATCACGGTGATGGGATCATTGATATATATATATATATATAATATATATATATATATATATATATATATATATATATATATATATATATATACATAAACAAGAGTTGGGAGATGGATATAAGCTATATTATAGTGGAGCAAATAAACAAGGTAGAAATGGAGTTGGCATAGTACTGTCTAGTGAACTAAATAACTCGGTAATAGAAGTGCATAGAAAGAATGACGTATCATCAGATTGAAGATATGTTATGGAGGAGAGATTCTAAATATTATAAGCGCATATGCACCACAAGTTGGTTGCACAGAAGAAGAGAAGGGAAATTTCTAGAGAGACATGGATGGACTAATGCAAGACTGGAAGAGCATGAGAGGGTGATAGTTGGGGCAGATTGAATGGCCATGTCGGAAGTGAAAATGGAGGCGATTGGGCGGGTGCATGGGGGCCATGGAATTGGGGAGAGAAACCCAGAAGGAGAGAGTGTAGTGGACTTTGCTGTGTCATTCGACATGGCAATAGTAAACACATTCTTTGAGAAGAAAAGGGAACACCTAATAACATATAGGAGTGGAGGAAGATTCTCCCAGATAGATTATTTCTTGTATAAAAGGATAAATCTGGTGGAGGTCAAGAACTGCAAAGTTATTCCAGGCAACCATGTAGCCCCCCAACACAGGCTGCTATGTATGAACTTGAAGTTGAAAAGGGAAAGGAAAAACCAAAGCTAAATGGATAAGGAAAATTAAATGGTACGAATTACAGAAGGAAGGGGATAAGAAGAGAGAGTTTAAGAGGAGGGTTTTGGAGGATATTGATATAGGGATTGAAGATGTTCAAGAATGGTGGGCACGAAATGCAGCAGTAATAAGAAGGCATGGAAAGGAGCTGCTAGGAGAGACATCTGGTATCATATGGGAAGAAAAGGAGAGTTGGTGGTGGGATGAAGACATTGAGAAAGTAGTAAAAGTTAAGAAGGAGGCAAAGAAAAGATGGGAAGAGTCACAGTCAGCGGAAGACAGAAATAGGTACAGAGAGAAAAACAAGGTAGTGAAAAAGGTGGTAGCCCAAGCTAAAGCAAAGTCGTATGATGATGTGTATAATGAGCTGGTGACAAAGGAAGGATTAAAGAAGATGATCAAGCTATCAAAGGCTAGAAATAAGAGCACCAAAGATATAACACATATCAAACAAATAAAGGATCAAGAGGGTGTAGTGCTTAGAAAGTAGGAAGACATTGTGAAGAGATGGAAAGAATATTTCGAACAGTTGTTAAATGAAGAAAATAATAGACTAATAAGAGAGGATGGGCAAGTGAACATTGGCATGGTAATGAGGTTTTCTAGCCAAGAGGTACTAAATGCACTGAAGAAGATGAAGAATGGGAAGGCAACCGGACCAGACATGATCCCGGTGGAGGCATGGAAAGCATTAGGAGATGAAGGAGTGGATATACTGTACGATCTTATGATAAAGATCCTTGAACAGGAAAAGATACCAAATGAGTGGCGTGGGAGTATATTGATCCCAATTTTTAAAGGGAAAGGCGATGTCCAAGAGTGTGGTAATTATAGGGGCATTAAATTGATGTCCCACACTTTGAAGATACTGGAAAGGATGATAGATGCTAGACTGAGAGAAGAAGTACAAATAGGTAAAGAGCAGATGGGATTTATGAAGGGAAGGGGAACAACAGATGGTATATTTTGTCTGAGGCAAATAATGGAAAAATTCGGGAAAGGCAAAGGGACCTACATATGTATTCATTGACCTTGAAAAGGCTTATGACCGAGTCCCGAGACAAGAGGTATGGAGGAGCCTGAGGGAGAAGATGGTGCCAGAGAAGTATGTGCGATTGATACAAGAGATGTACCGGAATGTATTTACCAGAGTGAGGAGCAGTGTTGGGGAGACAGAAGGTTTTGAGGTGAGAGTAGGGGTCGGCTCTGAGCCCATTTATCTTTAACATAGTGATGGATGTTATAATAGAGGAAGTAAGGGAGACAGTACCATGGAACATATTGTATGAGGATGATATTGTTCTGTGTGCAGAGAGCAGGGAAGATCTGGAAGTGAAATTGGAAAGATGGAGACAAGTACTGGAGGACAGAGGAATGAGAATAAGTAGATCCAAGACAGAATATATGTGTACCACCACTGAGGGGGATGATAGAGAAAGTATTCAGCTTGGTGGAGAGCAAATAAGGAGAGTTGTTAACGCTGGAGGAAGTATGGAAGAAGAAGTAAAACATCGGGTAGCAGGCAGGGCTGGAAACAACTGCAGAGAGCGGCCTCGGGAGTTCTTTGTGACAAAAGAGTGCCGCTTAGGTTAAAAGGAAAATTTCACAAGACGGTGGTAAGAACAGCAATGCTGTATGGTACGGAAACAGCAAGCATGAGAAAAGCAGAGCAGAAGAAGATGGATGTGGCAGAAATGAGAATGCTTAGGTGGATGTCTGGGGTAACAAGAGTGGATAAGGATCAGAAATGACTACATAAGGGGGTCAACTAAGGTGGGGGAAGTATCAAAGAAAGTGCAGGAGGGGAGGCTGAGATGGTATGGACACCTGTTGAGGAGAGATGAGGACCACGCTGGGAGACATACTATGGGGTGGAGGTGCAAGGAAGAAGAAAGAGGGAGACCAAGAAAGAGATGGAAGGACTGTGTGAGAGGAGACTTAAATGAGAAGGAATTGATTGAGGCAGAAGCACAAGATAGAAATAGATGGAAACGGCTCATCCGAAACGGCGACCCCATATAAAAATGGGAACAAGCTGGGAAGAAGAAGATATATATATATATATATATATATATATATATATATTATATATATATATATATATATATATATTCATGTGTTTATGCACATGGGCTCATACTCTTATTTATATGTATTTGATAATAATTAAACATTCGGAAACATGCGCATTGCACAGAGAGAGAGAAGAATTAGAAAAGACATCAAACATATCTTGTTCCAGGAAGCCAGGGCATGTTTTAAATTACGTCTTCCGACGAGAGAGAGAGAGAGAGAGAGAGAGAGAGAGAGAGAGAGAGAGAGAGAGAGAGGGTGGAGGGCGAGAGAAAGATTCTCTTCCTGGAGCTCATACCGAGAAATACTATATTTCCGTCACGTACAACACGTGTATCATAGATAATTGCATTTCAAAGCAAATAAAGTGTTCTACGAAATTTCTCTCTTCACTTTTAGCCACTTTTAGTCTCAATTTCTTTGTCTTGCTGTACTTATTACTCTCGTTGGATATTCCAGAAAGAAACGAATTCAGTTCATGTCTTGAAAAATGACTCCCTTGAATGGATGAAAAGGTTAACTTTTCGTAGTCCAATATTCGTTTCGTAAATATGAAGTAAAGTAAGCCATTCTCTTTTTCGAATATTTACACAAAAGTGACATTTCATTTCAATAACGAGAAGAATTAAATTGCAAATTTAGTTCATAAGCTGCCTTTTCATATGATTTTTCTAAAAGTTAAACAATCAAGCAGAGTAAATCTTTCAATGTTGTTATTTCAACAAATGCGAAAAAAATCGTAAATATTCATAATTATGTTGCTCATATAGTTAAACTCAGGACCAACTGGTTTACGAGTGAAGTTACCAATGAGTGTAATGTGTTCTGGGAAAAGTGATAAAGCAATTCAAGAACTCCTAATGCATAGAAATAATTGAAAAAAATACACCTTACAACAGAACAATTATACAGTACATATTTCGTACATAAGTTAATAGACATTTAACTTTATGGAAGAAAAGTTTGCGTTTTTTTGTATTATATAGTTTTTGTATTATGTTTCAGAAAAAAAATTTGATAAACATTTTATGGTTTTGAAATTTCTCTATGTAAATGGGCATGTATTTTATACTCGGGGGTTTTATAGTGTTTTATGAATGAAATAGAAGCTTGATATATCAGAATATTACTTTTGTAAATTCTTGCAGATAAAAACCATATTCTTTGGAAACCTCAATTTCAAGACAGGTACCCCTGTTGGCTTGTATAAATAGGTATACGGATTTACCATAATAATAATAATAATTATATATATATATATATATATATATATATATATATATATATATATATATATATATATATATATATATATATATATATATATATATATATATATATATATATATATATATATATATATATATATACATATATATATATATATATATATATATATATATATATATATATATATATATATATATATATATATATATATATATATATATACATATACATATATATATATATATATATATATATATATATATATATATATATATATATATATATATATATATATATATATATACCATTTATATACCATATCATATATATATATATATATATATATATATGTGTGTATATATATTATATATATATATATATATACTATATATATATATATATATATATATATATATATATACGACTAGTAAGAATGTTCTGTTACAACAGAATTCCATCTAATAAAAGGAGCACATAAAAATGCCAAAAATAAGAACTATATTTCAGAGACTGCTGTCTCTCTCTCTTCATGTAGTTGAATGAAAAAAGTTACAGAAAAGGCACTATTATACCAAGAGATCCGTTCACAGGTAAACCAATTTAGGTCACTCCCACTGATAAGTCTTCTTTAATCCTCTAAAGTGTTGGTTTAAGGAAGACTTTATCAGTGACAGTTGAATCTCAGGAGCCCTTTGAGATGTTCATTACCTGTCTTTGTTTAATCAAGGCCGATTCTATCAATTGACTTTAGTATCGACAGTTTCTGTTGTAAACTATACATGACAAATTCCAATTTATTCTGTGGTTATAGTCATTTATATGGTTGAAAACAGCTGAGTTCTATTGTCCATACCTAACTGACCGTTTATGTTGCATTAATCTCTGATGAAGTGATTTTCCTCTAAAACCGATGTAAGATTGGTCACAGTCCAGGTATGGGATTTCGTAAGTCTCCGAGTATTTGTTTATTGTCTTTTGTTGGATGTTAATCAGGGATTTGGCTAAGGTATTTGGGCAGCTAATGGCAAAAGGGTTAGATTTTCCGAGAGTCTGGGTCACCATCTTAATCCTGTCCTGGTGTGGAATTTTTTTTTTTATTATTGGGTGTCCCTCTGGTCTTGTCTTGAGGGGGTCGGTAGAAAATTATATTTGCTTTATAACTTACTGTCTCAATTATATGGTCAGGATACATTAAAGACAAAAGCTTCTTACGAATTAGTTCAAATTCTTTTTCAGGAAATCTGGGGAACAAATTTATAAGGCTCTTAAGAATAGGTTGCTGGCTATGCCTATCTTGATAGGAATGTCATGATAGCTAAAGTAGTGAATGCATAAAAGTGAGACGTTGGTTTTCTGTATATGGTAAATTTGTATTCTGTCGTGTCTAATTATTAAAACATCAAGAAAAGGAACTTTGTTGTCTGTTTCTCATTCAACTTTGAATTTGATACTAGGCACTAATGCGTTTAATTTTTAAATCAATTCATTGAAATTGCCCCATCTATTATCCAAAAATGTTAGAATATTATCTACATATCTCATCCACAGCATGCATTTTGGTTTTATTGCTTTTACCATATACAGAAAACCAACATTCTCACTTTTATGCATTCACTACTTTAGCTATCATGACATTCCTATCAAGATAGGTGTAGCCTGCAACCTATTATTAAGAGCTTTATAAATTTGTTCCCCAGATTTCCTGGAAAAAGAATTTGAACTAATTCGTAAGAAGCTTTTGTATTCAGTGTATCCTGACCATATAATTGAGAAAGCAAGTCATAAACCAAACGTAATTTTCTACCAACCCCCTCAAGACAAGACCAGAGAGACACCCAATTCTAAAATAAAAAATCCACACCTGGACAGCATTAAGACGGTGACCCAGACACTTTGACTTTAGTTACCCAAATACCTTAGCCAAATCCCTGATTAACGTCCAACAAAAGACTATAAACACAGACGGCGGTTTACCAAATCTCATGCCTGGACTATGACCAATCTTACATCGGTTTTATGGGAAAATCACTTTCCCAGAGATTGAAACAACATAAATGGTCACTTAGGTATGAACAACAGAACTCAGGTATCTTCAACCATATAAATAACCATAACCACAGAATAAACTGGAATTTGTCACATATAATTTATAGCAGTAACTGTCGATACAAAAGTCAAATGATAGAATCGGCCTTGATTAAACAAAGACATGTAATGAACATCTCAAAGGGCTCCTGGGATTCAGATGTCATTGATAAAGTTCGATCTGATCACTGCACTTAAGAGGATTAAAGAAGAATTATCAGTTGGGTAGTTGACCATAAATTGGCTTTAAACCGTGGATGGACCTCTTTGGTATAAATACTGGGCCGTTTCTTTCTGAAACTGTTCTTCCCATTCCAGTTTACCCTGAAGAGAGAGACAGCCATTATCTGAAACTATAGTACTTACTTTCCATATATTTTGGCCTTTTTATTGGGGTTCCTTTTATATATATTATATATAGATAATATATATATTATAGAGATATATATATATAATATAATATATATATAATATATATATATATATATATGATAGATATAAATATAAAATTAATGGTTTTTTGGCCAAGAAGGAAAAAAGGAAAAAAGCTAGATAGCCGAGTACCTTTCGGTCCTGTTCAACGCCCTTTTCTTAAGTCAAAGGGTCTGAAACAGTGGACCGAAAGCGTACTCTGGCTAGTCTCGCTTTTTCAATTTTTTCCATTTTTTTCCTTTGTGGGCAAAAATCCCTTTATTTTAATACATAGCATCAACGTTTATTTTTATATTACTTCAATTGATCAAGTTATTCATATATATATATATATATTATATCATATATATAATATATATTAGTATATTTTATATTTAGTTATATAATATATATATATAGATATATATATATATAAAATTATTAATATATAGTATATATATATATGATCTATACATATTATATATAGTATATATATAATAATATAATAATATATATAATATTATATTATATTTATAAGAAATTATCATATATATATATATATAGATATATATATATAATATAATATATCATTGTATATATATTTAGATTAGTTATATATATCTTATATATATATATATATATATTATATATATAATTATTTATTGTATATATATATATATATATATATATATATATCTATAATATATTATAGTATATATATTATTATAGAATATTATATAATATATATAATAATATATATATAGATTATATATATATATATCTATATACTACATATCTATATATTTATAGATCATATATATCTAGATCCAATATATTATATAGTTATTCATAATAGATATATATCATATATATATATAGATAATATATATTATATTAATATTACACACACACATTAGTGGGGTTTTTCGCCTAAAATATGGATGGGATCCTGAGAAAAAGCCAGTGGTTTACTGCAAATAATCGTATAAAATTTAAGCTGGTGAATAATTGTAATGAATAATTTTTCCAACATAAGAATTCCTTTCTTCCACGTTTTATTGGCCCACTAAGCACCATTTCAAGTGAAATGCTAAACAACAGTTTTGTCGAAAGCCTACACACAGACTGCCTCATCTTGATATATGTATTGCGTGCTGAATTTAGTTGATTGTTGATTGATTATTTGATGGCCTTATACCCATGCACAGGCAATTTGTTACTTTTGGGCAGGCTATAACTAAAATGGGTCTGTCTCAAAGTGGAAATGAACATTTAATCCTTTTTTGTTTTGGTATTGTGGTTTAAATGTTGAGGTTGGGTTACTTACTGGAACACTAATGGCCATTTTTTCTTGTTATATTCGTCCTATTCCCAACTTCCCGTTTGTCTTGCCGCCAGTATTTCAAAATCAATTCATATTTTATTTCATAAGATCCCTATTGCAATTTCATATTTCTAACCTTTTTCCAGTGAATTTCTTACTTCTCCAACCAATAGATAATATAGATATATATATATATATATTATATATTATTATATTTATATATATATATATAATATATAAAAATAAATGATAATATATATATATAGTATATATATATATATATTAATGATATATATATTATAGATATTATATATAATAGAATTATATTATTATATATATAAATATATATAATATAGATATTATATATATTATATATATATATATATATATGTGTGAATGTGTGTGGTGTGTTGTATGTGGTGTCTATGATATAATTTTATTATATATATATATATATATATATATATATATCTATAGTATTATATGTATATATTATTATATATAGTTTAAATCATATAATATAGATAGTAATAGTATAATATATATATATATATATAAATATAAAATTATATTTTAATATATATATAGGATATATATATATATATAGGGTGTATATAATCTAATAATATTATATATTATTTATTTTATAATATAACGTGTGTGTCATATCTTATAAATATATAAATATATATATATAATCTTATATAATATATATATATTATAGATATATATGGTATATATATATATATATAGAGATATATATATAATATAAGATATATTATATATATATTATTATATAATGCTTAAAAAAAAAAAAAAAAAAAAATCACAGTAGTACGACACACCCAGTTTAAAATGGAGTATCATTGGAATCTTGTTTTCACATCAAGTAAATTAATGGAAATGTTCTAAATTTTAAGCCCTTTGGGTTTATTTAAACTTGATGCCTTCATAATGAAAAAAGTTTAGATAAATATAAGCAACAAAATTATTATAATTCAGTTTTTTATGGATACGTTGATAGTTTGTCTTTCTGTTAGGGGTTTAAATCTATGTTTAGGTTTGTGACCGTGGGGTGATATCCGATAATCCTGGAATTATCTCTTTGATGTTCTTACTCGTTTTGAACAAATTAATCATCTGGTATTCTTGAATCTTTTTTGTTTTACCCTGATAACTTTCTTTTCCAACTTTTATTTCATTTATTCGCATCCTTGACAATGCCTTCGTAAGAAAGACGAAAGGGATTGGATTTCCTTTCTGCCTTACCAAATTTGTTTTACACACTGGGGGGGGTGGCGATTCGCTTATACATACATACATACATAAGATATATATATATATATATATTTATTATATAATATATATAATATATATATATATATTATATTTATATATGTATTGTATATATGTATGAAGGAACTATTTACTCTGGTTTATAAATAGATATATTCTACCAAGCTTATAGCAAGAAAACCAAAATTTTCGAAAAAGAGAGAAAGAGAAGGAATATGGGAAGTACTCCAACCTTGGCTCTTTCTGTAATCACCCCCCATAATATTTCCTGGTGTGGTCCCTCATCAAGTACTAAAATAAAAGACATATGGGCTCACATGACAGCTCAGGGGAATTACAGGGGATCAACTGGGGGTGGGGTGATGGTGACGCCTCCCAGCCATTGACCCCCCATTCCCCACCCACTATCTGGTCCGGGAACCAATAAGGTATTTCTTGCTTACTTTGGTATTCGAAGCATCTCTTCAAGTCTATTTCCTCTGCGTCAAGTCTTTTAAATGGGTGTTACTGCAGGGATACTGACAACCATTTTTTTTTTTTTTTCGCTCGCTTATTAAAATTAAAAATTTGGTTTCCTTTCGGATAAGAAATGAATCCAATATTTTTTTTTAACGATTTTTACGTAATATCTACAGAATGTCTTTTTTTGAAATGCTTCTTCCGTAATTTTCCCATTTGATATGGGACCATGGCGAGTACTGGAGCGTCTCTCTAGTTTTTTAGGTACCCATGTATTTTGTTTTTGGAGATTATGGCCCGGTTTCGGTAGACAAAGATTATATTGTCGGGTCCAACAGTCCATTCTTCCTCTTACCTTCAATAAATACAATTCAACTTAGTATCATTTGGTGGACTAACTGAAAAATTTTTCCATTTTCACGATTGGAATATTGAAAAGTAGTACCATAACAAAAACTGTTGTTTTCTGGTTTATAACTAACCGTCATTTTTGGTCAGTGTTAACCCCAAAAAAGAATAGCATTAAGGAATGAGCAAAAAGGAAAATTGACGGGTAATGAAAATTGAATTCTTTACCTTCCCTGTTTTCAATTAAAAAGAAAAAAAACTTCCTTCTTAAACTCTCCTCTATTATCTTATTAATCTTTTATTTGATTCCTTTTTACATATATTTCATATTAAAAGAAATTTGTATTTATGCTTTTACTTCTCTGCATCGAATTTTTCTACAATGCACTTATTTACTATCTATCTATCTATCTATCTATTCTATTCTAAATCTATTATATCTATCCCTATTAGTTTTTAAATATAATACATGCTGGTGAGGCAGCTTGAGTTAATGCAAAATCATCTCTAAAGACTTGCTGAGAACCAGAGGGCCGTTCTAGAACACCACATCCAGTGTGGTATATACATATATATATTGTCACAAACTTTTTTTTTTCCTCTCCTCAAATAACTCAGGAATTTTGAAAGTTGGAAAAAGTAAAGCTTGAAGAAATGCGTCGCCCCTTGGGTCTGTCATAAGCAGTCCCAAAGGTTGTGACTTTTCCCATACATAATTTTATTGAAATATAGGAACATACATCCTGTAAGTCATTTTATTATTTTACCCCAAACTTCAGGTAGAAGCCAATGAAGATTTTCCATGTTGCTGCCTTCAAGGAGAGTACCGGGGTCATTAGATGTAAATCACTAGGGGGTGATCTTACTTAACCCTTGCCTACCTGCACGCCATTTGCTCCCTACCTGACCTGAACTCATAGCTGGTTCTGCACTCATGTCACCCTTGCTCTCAGATGTTAATGACCTATCGTTTGTTCACCTTTTTCTGGACTCTCGTACTGGCTGGCTATAATTTCCTTTCCAGCTACCTGCCAGGATTATGGATCTCAAAGGAATTTGAAACAATAGGCCAGCCATGTATGATCACATCAAGCAGACAATGAACCAATGGTCATTTTTTGGTATATATGAAGGTGGCAGCCTCTTGCCGTATCAGAAAAGGAGAGGCTGACAGACACGAGGTCAAGTCTAGAAGCGTGTGGTTTGTGTAGACACACATCCTCGTAGCAGTAGACTATGCTGTCAGCTGTTAGTCTCTCCGCGTAAGAACCTGCTAGCCAGCTGATATGATGAAGGACAATTTGAGAAGTCTATCCTAGATGCTCTGGTGATACTGCACTTATAAAGGTTGGATCTCTACGCTGAAGTGCCTGTAACCTGAAGTGTATCCCCCTTTCAATACATCCTCCCAGGGTTTGGACCAAGTCCTATGCCAATTTCTTTTGATGTTCCCGCACCCTGCAGACTGGTTCTATTCTACACATGTCTTGTCCACAGACAAAGTATAGTAAATGGAAGTGTTAGTTTGGGAAGTGTTACTAGCTTTCTACCTGTTCTACTATACTCCAAACTGCCATATACTTTATAATCTCCCTCAGAGATTTCTGTGTTGTGACCACCGGTACCCTTCAAGTGTTTTATACATATTGGAACACCAGTTTTAGCATAAAGTAATAAGTTCTCTCATTACTAAATATCTGAAGTGATTAGTTGTAATTTTCTTGCTTAAGAATCCAGGTTGTTTGGTGTATTACACAGTAGATTTTTACTCATATTCCCATTTTATGTTACAACAATACCCGTATTGCAGGTCCGAGTGTGACTGACTGGTGTTGTTGGTGGGGGGTGTCCCAACCAATGAAAATCAAATCAAGGTGGTCACCCTCCTTATTTACCTAGTGCCTAGTTGTCTTAATTCCGCCCTCAAGTTTTTTCTGGACACTAGTGTGAAGAGTGCTCTACATTTTTCCTGTGTATCAAATTCTTCCAAGCTTCCTATTTCCAATTATGGTTATTATGAGTTATTCAACTTAGTGTTGGTTCATTGTTTACATAATCTGCACGTAATGCTGGGCACGTTGTTTTTGAGTTTGTCCAGTGTTTACAGATAACTAGTAGTGCCACGGGGCTCTATTGCAAGATCCTGTATATCTTCATCTTATTCCCTTTAGTGAATTAAATGTATTTAGTGGACACCCTAAGTTTGCCTTAAATCCTAACAAATTGTTGAGGTATTGATAATCACTAAAGGAACTTCCTTTTTTTTTCTGTTTCACGCTAGAAGAGTGGGCCAAATCAAAAAGATCATTAAGTTTGTTAAGGTCACTTTTTTTAAATTTGAAAGCCCGTTTTCACACCTGGTTATCCCTCCCCCTCGTGACTAATATATCTATTATTATAGATATTATAATATATAATTTACTATAATATATATATATATATATAATATATAAACTTATTATATATATATAGATATATATATATATATATACTATAACTAGATATTCTGACGCATACATATCTTATGATATATTTATATTATATATATGATATATTATTATATATCTTCTATATATATATATATGTTAACATATACTAGAATAGTATATATATATAACATAATAAATCTTATATATATTAATATATAATATATTTAACCCAGTTTATAATCACTTGAATCCGTGCACTAAAGTATTATTATCGTAGGAAGCACCCACTGAAAATTTTGAAAAAAATTAAAAGTTTTTTATTTAAGCTTTCAAAAGAGAGCACATTCTCATCCCTCTTTGATGGGAAAGGGAAATTTTTATTTTTACATGGCTAAAACAAATTGGTCACCCGCCCGGCCACCCCCACACAACCAACCCCCCTTCCGGCCCATACCACCTAAGCAACCGGGAAAACCTACAACTTATTTGTTTTGGGATCCGAACCTACACCTATATCCGAGAAATGGAATTTTCCCTATCACCACAAATAAAATAAATTCATCTGATTTCGCAGGTTGGAGCCGGGTATTCGAAAACTTTTAAGTTCGGTAACCAACCGGATTTGGCAGCCGAGCGCGAAAACCACTAGTCCAGCGAGGATTTCCCTTCAGAGGAAAACCATCGGATGGCAAAAGGAAGTAAGTTATATTATCGCAGTTTAAGCGTTAATCTTTTATTAGAATCTTGACATGAATGCAACCAATGCATCCGCATAGTGAAATGTGTTTGCATATGAATATTTATGGAAATAAATATGCAAAGTCGACTATGTTATTCCGATAAAAGAACGCATTTTAAAACAAAATTTCCGGTGACTGATGTTGCATTTATTAAGCCTTCTTTTCTGAACATGAACTGTGGTAAATATATTTAATGTATGAAATGATATTAGGATTTTCGGGTATTTATTCATTTAAATTTAGAAGGAAATTATTCATTTTTATAACATGGGCATATTCTTAATTGTTTCCTGTAAGAAACACTCTCACGAAGTCAATCTGATTCAGATTCTGATTATGGAGAGCACACAACTTGAAAAGTGGTTCATACTCGTCATTTTCAGAATTAAAGGCTTTTGTAGCCTTTTATCAGTATATGATCCTGTCCTTAATAACTTGAGTCCTTATCTCTTCTGACTAAGTCCTTTGAATCCAGTTGATCAGTATATGGACGGTCAGGTGTAGTAACCCCATCATCATTCCACTGCCTACCCCTCCCCTGCCCAGGGCGGACAGATAGGTTTGCAGAGGTTAGGTGGCTGTGTCATGTCTCCCCTACTCTTACCCGGGAGAGGACAAACAAGATCAGATCATCTCAGATTTTCTTATTATAGATTCCTGCAAAATGGGAACAGAGACTTTTCTTTCTCTTTCAAAGGACGCTGTTGGAATGTATAAAATGAAAAAAAGAATGTGGTGTGACCATGTTTCTTCCTTCTTTACAAGCTTTTAGTTGTATGAGCTGCCGTCTCCCTCCCACACATGTGTGCATGAACTACATTCCTTTCTCTCTAATGACAATGTCATATTTACCTTCTTCCATTTCTTTAGTCTCTGCTTGCAGGGAAAAAAGATTATTCTCTTCCCTTTTGAGACGTTTCACGTGTTCAGAAAAGCATTTGTGTAGATGAATTATAGTCTTACTTTTCATCAACAGTTCCGTTTTGTTACATGTTTAGCCTATGGTTGTAATAATATATTTTTTTTTATTGTAATGTATATTTTAATGAATTTTGGACACATGTTTTACTCTTTAAATTGCTATTACTGAACTAAATTAATATCTTTGCTTTATTCTTATGAAGGTTTACACACATTGATGATAATAATAATAATGTCTCACAAAGAAGTTAATAATGATAGTATATGTCACGAAGAAATACCAGCTTAGAGTATTTTACACTTCTTAACCTAGATGTACCTGTGCTTCTTACTTCTTTTGTATGTGTTGCTTTAGATTATATATTCCATCTTTATTCGGTATTTGCTGTTTATCTTCTTTTCTTCCCGCCCCATTGAATATTCTTGTTACTAATGTTCCCTGTTTGTGATTCCACCACAAGTTTATTTTCTCCTCGTTTCCAACCACATCCTTGATTTGTATTAATTTTTATTTTATTTCTTTTCTTTAATTTTCTTCTCTAATACCTTCTTTCAATCTAATATCTCATTTTTTTTGGCAGACATATATTTGTTCGATATGAGTTTCTAAAAAAAAGAACCTTTCCAGTACTTGCGTCATTAAAGCGCCAGAGATTCGCAGAGGGCACTTGTGAATTCCAAGGTCTGTGAATATATATTCTTCATTCCACTATTGGAAAAACAGTATGGTTGAAATCCAGAGCGGATATGGATCGCATTATTGAGGCTTGTCGGGCACTTATCATTTCTGATGCTATAATAGATCCTGATCCCAAGAGGAGCATAAATGGAACGCTGATAGCTATTTCGATTAGGTATGTCCCTAGAAATGTCATAGAATTTAAGACAAATGGCCAGCCATGGTTTGATGATACATGTAGATGAGCCTACTATGACAAACAGATCAAGTTCAACACATGGAGACGAAATCGTTCAAATGAAAATGACACTGTTTTTGTTGACTTTTGCTGTGCTGCGAATAGAACTTCCAATAATTCCTTGAAGAGGAAACTTGAAGGAATTGGTCAGCTTCATCTGTGTTGGACCAAATTGGCATAATCTATCTTTGGGTCAAGCTCGTTGTTTATTCTACCACCACTAACAGATGATGGTAGATTGGTCACTGGCCTTAAAGGAAAGGCTGAACTGTTTCATCGAGCTTTTGAAGCTAAGAAATCAGCTGAGGATGTCCCTCTCGCTGATACTTGTCATCCTGAAACTCTTCTTACAAAATTTGCTTTTCGCTCCAGAGATGTTAAGAAAATTCTGGACAATCTTGATAGCTGGTGTGGAGAAGACCCTCATGGTTTCTTCACTTTTTTATTTTTTATTTCTAGCCTTTGCCTCCCGAGTTTAGTAGATTCTTTAGATTTTTATGTTGACGTAGTATCTTTGTAGATGAGACCAAGCTTAGTATTAAAGTGCCTGTTCCAAAGACTGGCATATCTGCAGACTGCAGTAACTACAGGCCACTCTCTGCTCTCCGTGTGCTCTTCAAGGTTGCTGAAAACTTATTTTTAATCGATTATATAAGTTTGCAGAATCTAAAGGATTGTTAGCCTACTGTCAATATGCTTATAGGAACCAGCTAGGTACCTGCGATGCTCTTTTAGACTTGACATGCTATTTGCAAGAGAACCTTGATAAGGGTTTTGAATGCAAAGTAATCCAAATAGATTTTAGTGCTACTTCCGATTTAGTAAATCACAAGACACTTATTTATAAACTTGAGAATCTTTGAGTGGGTGGATATTCTTTAGAATTACTTCAAGATTTCCTTGCAGGTAGGCAGCAGTGAATTGTTGTGGATGGTATCTTTAGTGAACCAGGACCTATCGTGTCTTGAGTTCTACAGGGCAGGCAGTGTTCTTAGCCCAATGCTATTTTTCTTTTCTTTTATGCACATGACATGGTTGTTGGCCTGGAATACAATATTGTTCAGTATGCCGAAGATGCAACACTTTTGGGTGTAGTAAAATCTTCATTTTTGAGAAATGAAACAGCCCTCAGCTTCAATCGGGATATGGACCGGATGAAGGAATGGTGTATGAGGCTGAACTCCAGTAAAGCGAAAACACTATTGATTAGCAGATCTTGCAGAGATTTCCCAGCCTATCCTTCCGTTTAGGTCATTGGACTTTACTGAATGGGTCTAATGTAAGTTTCGCGTCATATATCTATATCAATGAGAAAATCATTGCAACCTGATTTCGGTCTCTTGTACTCGTTTTACTAGAATCATGTTCTCCGATGTGGATGGCTGCTTCTACCAGAGATTTATCTCTTTTAGGTAGAGTGGTTCGTTCGTGATGGTAGGTTTTTGTGTCGTAACAGTAGCAGTTATGACTTGGACTATCTACGGGTGGTCTCAAGTTATCCTCTTTTTCGTAATTTGTATTTCAAGAGGGATCTTTCACATCCACAGTTGATCCTTGAGCCACTTTATCTGCCGAGAGCAACCAGGTTCGCTGAACAGTAAATGTGCTTGCTGTCGAACTTCTCTGTTCCAGGAGTCCTTTATTCTTCACAACGTTGGAGTGTGAAACAGCTCCCCAGAGGAAGTTGTGCAAGTGGAACTTAAGAAGTTCAAGCGAAGATGCAATACATGACTACCCTAATGCTGTTCTCCTTGTATTTAAAAGAAATTATTTATTCGTTAATTTATTAATTTATTGTTTCTTTTTAAAGTGTGGTCTCTTCTTTCTGTATTTCCCGTTACCTCAAGTCAATGGGTCCTGTGGGCTTGCTCCATATGAATAAGTTTCATTTTCTGATTAATAATAATAATAATAATAATAATAATAATAATAATAATAATAATAATAATAATAATAATAATAATATATCCACTTAAAATCCAAAGTACTTCATAGGGTTACTGATGGAGAGAGGGAGAGGTAAATATACACAAAAGTTCCCTTTCCCTGCATATATCAGAAATGAATTCCCGTTAAATAGCTTTCACAAGCTAGGGTTTTTATTCCTTTCTCTGTATAAAAGATATATAGGCAATCAGAACTTCAATTCACATCCGCCCTTTTCCTCTGCCTAAATCTGGTTTATCAGATGCTACACTGCGATAACCATGAATTTATAGTTCAGGGGAAGCTGTCAGGAAACTACTTGACAACTAATCATATCACCCATGAAAATTCTCTATTTCATACAGAACCATGTCTTTATTTAACATTTCATTTCCTGTTCATTGTCATTCAGGTGACTTTATTATATTAGGGAATGTCCCTGCGTTCGTAAAGAGATTTAGAAACAGTCTTCATCTCTCTGGCCCCATACCAAATATATCATTAAGTTTTCGGATAGTTGTAAGTACAGAAGTCTCATTCTTTTCGCTAAATCATGTAAACTATATATATAATATATATATATATATATATATATATATATATATATATATATATATATATATATATATATACATATATATATATCTATATATATATATATATATATATTATATATATATATATATATATATATCTATATATATATATATATATATATGGTGTCCGGTTAATTTCATTCAGTAATTTCGTTGTGGTAATTTCGTTGCAGCAATTTCATCGCATAGCAAATACATATTAGAGAATTTCAGTGCAACGTAATTACATTGCAATGCATTACATCTCACGGTATTTCAGAGTAATAGTTCAATCGTTCTAAACAACCTGCTTTTTACCCATCGCAAGGTAATTTCAGAGCATAGTTCAATAGGCCGAAAGTTTTATTATTTCTAAACAACTTGCTTTTTGCTCAAGCCACGTCTACTACTTTTCCTATATAAGAAAAGTGTTACTTACAGTTTTATTCAGTTTTAGTTTTTAGAAAGAAGGAGAAATGATGTAGTTATGCAAGGCATTTCGACTTTTCTGCCTACTTAGTAGACTGCAAAGTAAGGGACAAGAAGTCGAAAAGCCTTGCAGAACTCCACCGTTTCTCTTTCCTTCGCGGCTTTTGGCTTTATTTATATATTCATCGAATTACAGATATTTGTGATTCAGTTTATATATATATTATATATATATATATATATATATATATATATATATTATTCTGAGTATAGTTGTCTGATAATAGCATATACTCAGTCTTTTCATATTAATTGCAACTCCAATCACAAGTTATACATTTAAGTACAAAAATTCAGTTCCCTTACATCTTTGGTTCCCTTTGGGAGTATTTTGTCTTTCGAATCATTAACATAAAAATTCGTAAGAGTCCCAATTGCTTAAATCCTGGATGATAAATAAGCTGTTAAACTCCCCTTCCGAAAATAACCCTTTTCTTACAAACACGACCCACACCTGCAAATTGCTTTTCCATCATGCCTCATTGATGTCTTCGAGGGTTAGCATTCCTTGTCCGATAGTAGCTATTGTCTTTGGAGATTCACACCTTCCCTAAACCTAGCTTAACATCCGGCTTAGGAAGGAAGCTGCGGGCTATGACACCGATGCCAATGCCAACTCTAGTTCCCGGCGGGGGGTGGGCGCCCGTTCGCGAAACAAAAACTCCAACTTCAATACCCTCCTTTCAAGGTGCAAATACTCCCTGTGAAGTGCCCTGTCCTTTGCCAAGCATTCTCTTGGCAGTGCCGTACCATACAGGTCAAGGTGTGTAAAAGTATTCACGAGACCTTGGTATCCATTCCTAGCTACAAGAGAACCAAGACTCAAAACTTCACTCATCCAAGTATCAAGTCCAGAGACCTTGGTATCCTGTCCCAGCTACACGAGCACCAACACTTAGGCTCAAATCTACACTCATCCAAGTCTCGGACTTGGCCAGCGTTTGTGCCAACATCTGCATACAGTCTTGTTTCGTGCAAGAAGTCCTCACTTCCACAGCGCCAATAGAGTTTAAGGTCTCCAACCTGGTCCTCCTCGCTCACTATGCTCCGGACCTCCACCTACCCTAGCCTCACCCTTGAGAACCTCACTCTGTTCCAGGCCATGACAGGGGCCTTTACATTCTTGAGTTACCACTTGATTAGTAGCACACCGCTACCATCACGAGTTGTGCTCCTACCGAGCTCCTCCTACCTGCTGTCCTATTACTTGGTTCCCAGTGGAGGAATCCAGTTCGGCCATGACGTATGGTGAAGCCCAGCAGCCATCTGACATCCCTCAGGCCCTTATAACAGTCACTCCAAGGACATAAGCTAAGAAAACTGCAGTTGTTTGACAGTATTCCCCTCCTTTATCTTGCACTCAAATTTTCTTTGCTGTCAAATTCCCAATGTCCCAATTCCCAGAATTCCTTAAAAGCCCATTTTAGTATTGATCCCTGTAATGGTTTGTTTCCTTGCCTATTCCATGCTCTCGCCACCCTTTATTGAATAACAAGTCAAGTAGATTACTGTTTTGATATACGTCATTGTGACAGTGCTATTGTTGCTATAAGCATTGCACAATCTCGAGCTCCTTTGTCATTACTGTACATCTTGTATATCCCTTGCTGGTCCTCTGTTGTGTGCACCATTCGCAGACTCCAACACGGAGACTGATAATGCTCCTTGTAAAAGTCACTCTTCTGATACCCCTATTGAGAATTATAGTGTCTAATTGTTTCATCTAAGTATATTCTAAAATCGTTATCTCTTAGGCATTCTGTTATAAGACTAGTAAGTAGTTTCTTTTATCTTCTCTGATATATCTCCCAATCTGCCCATTCAGATTAATTAAGTTAAAAGCGTTGTTGCTTTTTGAGATTTATTGGTTTATGGAAGGGTGACCTCCCAGGATTGGTGTCATATAACAATGTATATATATATATATATATATATATATATATATATAAATATAATCAGTGAGTGTGTATGTGTGTTTGTTCGTGTGTGCGTGCAAGCGAAAAGTGTTGGAACGTAACCGGTACGTATAAAATGTGCTTTTCTCTCTCTCTCTCTCTCTCTCTCTCTCTCTCTCTCTCTCTCGCTCTCTCTCCTAGCAAAAGAAAATCAAAATGCACCGAGATTTCCACCCACATAAGAAACTATGTTCACGTGCTTTAACGCCGTAAAACACAAGACCACTTTACTTGTCGAAAAGTTATTATTTGCGAGAGCAATTTCACGTCAGCAAAGGCTTAGAAGGAAACAAACGACGGGCGTAAAATAATACAAAACCCACCTCGAACTCCCAGTAAATAAGATGTTCAGAGACACGTTATTTTGGTAAACGAAAAGGTCTTCGCTCTGATTTCGTAGGGGGGAGATGGGGGGGGGGGGGCGTTTAGGGGGTATGGGGATGTTACCAGCGCATTAGTAAATTAAATTTCATAAGAAAAGTACAGACACCATGGACCTTTCCTTTCGACTGCTTTTCCTCCCATGAATTGATTTCGATAATTTACTCGGATTAATTTACATGAGGCATTTGCAATTAATCTTTGTCATGGAAATGACCGGTCCGGAATCCACTTATCTCTGGAATTAAATAGTTAGTTGGCTGACTTAATTTTTTTTAGCGATATTTGCATCAGAAACGGTTATAGAGATCGTAGGTAATTAGACTAGTGATTCCTATTTCGAGAATTTTGTTTTTATTTTTATTTCTATTACACTGTCATCTGTCTCGCTCACTTTTCACTCTCACATACGTAATATATACATATATATACATATACACACGCGCGCGACACACACACACACACACTATATATATATATATATATATATATATATATATATATATATATATATATATATATATATATATATATATATATATATATATATATATATATATATATATATATATATCTATATATATATACGTGAGTGTTTGATTTTGCATCACGAAAAGGTAAAAACGTGATGAATATACGAAGAAAGTAAAAGTTATGAAGGAAAAGTGAAACAATTGAGATGCTATGTATGGTGGGTATAAGTACCAAGGGCTAGGAGACAACAGAACTGTCGACGTTCACCGAAATCTGCCTATTGGTAATCCTCTTTATTTTGTCTTTCAAATCCTTCTGGAACATATGTTTTATTACAAGGCCAAAAGAAAGTAATCATTGGCTTATATTTCCGTATAGGTTCTTCAGCCAAGTCAACTGAATCGCAACGGATTCCAACAAGTTTCTGGAAATATTTTCTTTACTTCGTAATTCTGCATTGCTTTGAGTTTAATTTATTCTGTGGGATTTTTCACTTAGATATAAAAATAAAGCATTATTAGTCTTACCTCTTCCTACTGACTGTTTGTTTTGTTTTAATCTGGTTCTGACCTGAGTAAAATAAATCACAATTCATACGGGGAACTTTGTACAAAATATTACCATCTTATCAGCGGCTATCTTTTATAAGCATGTTTTTTTTATATATATTATTATGTGTAAAGGATACTTTTTGTAATAAAACAATAAAAAAAGGCTCATAGCCTTTACTTCGTAGCTCTGATAAGAAGACGGGTAAGTACACCAGAATACGTTCATGTATATATATATTTTATTGCAATGGTTTAAAGCTCCTTATATAAGGTTAAAATGACATAAAATTTAAAAGCAAGTAAAAATTATATATAATATTAATCTTCACTTCTTAGAAATTTACCATGTATGTATTTTTATACTTGCTCGGTTTTTATTTTTAATTTTTCTATAGCTTGAAAATGATGCCTGGATGTTTGAAGCGTCGCAATAAAATATATACGTGAACTTTTTCTAGTGTAATTCCTTGCCTTCTTGTCTTTATGACGCTATGACCAACTACCACTTTGACATTTATATATATATATATATATATATATATATATATATATATATATGTGTGTGTGTGTGTGTGTGTGTGTGTGTGTGTGTATATATATATATATATATATATATATATATATATATATATATATATATATATATATATATATATATATATATATATGTGTGTGTGTGTGTGTGTGTGTGTATATATATATATATATATATATATATATATATATATATATATATATATATATATATATATATGTATGTATATATATATATATATATATATATATATACATATATATATAATATATATATATATATATATATAATATATATATATAACATGAAACGTTCTCCTGATTAACTCTAGTAGACCATTAAGATTTAGACTTTACAGATGTTATTTGAGATCCCACCCGAACTACAAACCTTTAGCAAAATAATATATTCCCTCTGTCAGTTGAACCTCCATTTCAAATGCTAAAGCTTTTAGCTCATTTTCAACCATTGCTTTTAGTACTAACATATTTTATATGCGAATTATGCGAATACAGAATAAATACTTTTTGTTAAAACACGAAGAGGATGTTTTAAAGCTCTGTCTGAAACGCTGAAATGTGGTAGAAACGTGAATATAAACTGCGTGTGGTATTACATTATTTATCCTCTTTACACCGTTTTAGTTACGTGTTTTATTCATCTGAAAGAATAATTTCCATCTCTTTCCTAGATAGTAACTCCCCAGGGTTTTAACCGGTATGTTTCCACCTTTTCGGTATGTTTAGTACAAGCCAGTTGGGGTTTAGCGTAAAAACATGAACAAATTCTGTAGATGTCATAAAGATAATGACACCCAAGAAATATTAGTCTTAGATAACGACCCTCGAACTTAGGAAAGAATCCGATTTTTTTTTTTTTTTTTTTTTATAGAAACACACTGAACCCTGTCAAGTGTTCAGGAAATATCTGTTTTCATTCAGTTCCTTCTCTCCTGTTACCGGGGAAAGATGCCTGTTTCTTTTTTAATTATATAGGAATCCTGTTGCTATTTTATTCTCGTGAGTGGGAGAGGAACGGAATACATATTTTCGAAGTTATGGAAACCTTTACGTAAAAGAAATTGTTATACAGTGAGTGTTTTACCAGAAAAATAATATTAATTTTAATTGTTGTTTTATATCTCTCATCATACTTTTTTTTATTTCAATGTGTATTCGCGTGTATTTTCATTTCTTAAATCATTCTCATTTCATTATTCTAAACTGTTGTATTGTTTTTGGTTACGTCAGTTGTTTTGCGTCCTTTTCCATGTGGATGTGGACGTTCTCCTACCAATAACACCAAACCCGTAGAGGGTTAGTGCCGTCAATTGACATCATGTGATGCACTGTAGGCATTATTACTCCAAGGGTGTTTGCAGTGTCTTCAGATTGTTACTACATCTCATTTATTTTGTGGATCTTTCTCCTGCAGTTCAACTACTCAACTATTTCCTTTCCACTGTCCTATGCGCTTAACCCTGCTCATGTACACCAGGGAGTTTTTATAGCTTTGTCTGAAAAGCTGAAATGTCGTAGAAATGTGAATATAAACTGCGAATAGTATTACATTATTTCTCCATTTTAGTTCAGTGTTTTATACATCTGAAAGATGCTATAGTTCATTAATAGTTTGAAATGCCCCAGTCCAGTGGCGGATCTAGGAACCTTTCATGAGTGGGGGTCACTTTGGATTTTATTTTTTATATATATATATATATATATATTATATATATTATAATCTATATATATATATATATATATATAGAGAGAGAGAGAGAGAGAGAGAAGAGGAGAGAGAGAGAGAGAGGAGAGAGAGAGAGGGCAGGAATAAAATAGCAAACAGCTGTCATAGCATCGTATTAATTTATTGGCCAATTTTTCAAGACCACATGTCTGTAAGACCACAGGGCTGTAAGATTACAACGAATAAAAAAAAAATAGATTCAGTTAGAACATTTTTTAAAATATTGAAAACCTAATATTGAAAACTTTTAAAAATATTCTCAGGTTTCAGATCTATGACGTCAACTTAGTCTACATATAAAATAGTGGAAGAGGTTTGGCTGTTTAGGGAAGGAACAAGCTGCTTGATAGATAAAGATTCCAGGATGGACGATAATATTAAAATCTTCATAAGAGAATGATGTCTTGCGTTTCTTACAGCGATCTCTTATATTAAAAAATTCTTTTGTTTTTAATTGACATCCAGTTCGGTGACTAACCCCAAGCTGTGAGAATCAGCTCTGAACTTGAGCAATCTCTTAGTGCTCCGATATATTTCCCAACTTTACATTTTGGGCAAGTGAAACAATAAACTACCAGAGACCGCATCAAGGCGAAAAGCCTATTCTTATGGTGAAATAATGACCCAATTGTCTTAGGATTTTTCGAACATAATCTGATATCTAAAGCTGGAAACGTACTGCGAATTGAATTTTGCAGTGACTGTTTGAATTTCTTCGAATGAGCAAAAGGAATGGAGGCATACATGAGCAATTTAGGAACATTAGGCATGGACAGACGGGGCTGAAATCTGTTATTCAAAAAGCTATTTACATACTTGTTCAATAAGAAGGAAGGTACGAACCATTTTTTAAAAATTGAGGTAAAAACAGAATTTCTCGTGAAAGTTGTGCCAGGTAGACGATAACATATAGGCACGGTGCAACAGCGTGGAAATGCTATTTATTTTAAAAGTGAAAGAGCAACTGTTGTAAAAGTTCGTACCTTGACCTGTAAATGTCATTTTTCTAAAAACGCTAGTATTAACACCTTGAGGAGTTCGAGTGATTAAAATACCTAAAAATGGAAGTTTATTACCGTCTTCGTGCTCAATTGTGAACTGTATCTTTGGGTGTAAGCCATTAGTATATTCCAAGAAAAATTTTCTGCATACAACCTAGATCTAAATAAAGCAATTCTGTTATCTATATATCTTCTATAAAAGAGAGGACGATATGTTAAGGGACATCTTTCGAGCATTTGTTCTTCGAGAGAGCACATGAAGGCAGTGGCCATAATTGGACCTAAAGGGGATCCCATAGAGATACCATCTACTTGTTTGTAAATTCTTTTGTTGAAAATAAAGTGAGTGTCCTGCACTGCAGTTTCTAAATGTTTCCTAAAATTGTCTTTGTTAAAATCGTGCAATAGAAAGTCATCAACAGAAAAGATTTTATCTAAAATAATATCGACCGTCGCCTGCAACAGTATGTTTGTGAAGAGGGATGTGATATCAAAACTAACCATATGCAAGTCAACATCCTGGGGTAAAATATCAGGTACAAGGCAGGCGGAATTATGGAAGGAATACTCATTATTGGCGAAAGGCTGTAAAATTGGTGCGAGATACTTAGCTATTTGATAGTTGGAGTGTTATAAGCAGCCAGTATAATAATATATATTATATAGTATATTATTATATAATATTATATAATATATATTATATACATATATATATATATATACTTATATATATTATATAACATTATATATATATTACGTATTATAGAGAGTATATATGATATTATATATAATATAGAGATATTATATAAGATAATTCATAATTTACACCATATGCACATATATACTGTATGTACTGAATTACAAGGAGTTACAAGGGTTAGGATTTCCCAAAGACTTATTAGTCCATCCGAGGAGACATCATGGGCTCACTTGACTTTATGAGCAGGTTTCACAATTCATTTACGGTGTTCTAATTATTTTGTCTAGCTTTCTTTAGAACTATTCTACACTGTTGCTGTTTAGAACTTGTAGTGGCAGTTTATTCCATGTGTCACATGTCTTGTATGTGAAGAAGTTCCCATAATTTGTCTGGTTTTTGTTTAATGTGAAAAGATTACTGTCTACTCTTGTTATGCCTTTCAGTATTTTGAATGTCTGTAATTGTCCTCGCAATCGTCGCGTTTCTAGGCCATACATGTTCAGCCTCTCTAGTTGCCTTTGGTAACCTATTTCCCTGATGGATGGAATTAACTTTGTGGCTCTTGCTTGTACCCTTCCTAGTCCGTTTATGTCCTTTCCTAGTGTTAGTGGCCAAAACTATACTGAATTTTCAAGATGTGGTCTAACTATTGATGTATACAGCTGCAGCACCGTTTCCTTATTTCTTTATCTGAACTGCCTTTTTATGAATCCCAGTGGTTTCTGTGACTTCTTTTCAGCGTTTATTCATTGTTTAGTGGAGTTTAAGTCCTTGGAAATAATAACTCCTCTTCTTGTAGTACACTATTTATGTCATTCCCAAGCAGCATGTAGTTGGCATGAGGGTTATTTGTTCTTATTTGTAACACTTTACATTTATTCAGGTTATAAGGTATTTGCCATATTTTTTACCACTCTCCCTTTTTCCTTAGATAATTTCTTAAACTTTCCACTTTATCTGGGTCTGCTGCATTTACACCAACACCACCAGCACAACCAATCCAACAGAAACCAAAAAACAGCAACCTCCTTGGAAAAAAAGGCGCCTGGAAAAGCAAATCATGGTGATGAGATCTGACTTGAGTAAACTGAAAGAGATGGCAGAAAAAGGCTAAGAAGCAAGAAAACAAGGGAGGAACTCAACGAGAAATACAAAGTACAAGAGAGGGGACTAAACAACACAATAGAAGATGTAAAACAGAGGCTTAAGGGCCAAAGCACATAAGATCCAACGGTACATGTACAGGAATAAGGGACACCAACAGAACAAACTATTCGGAACCAACCAGAAAAGACTATACAGCCAACTAAGAGGGGAAGACAACCACCCAGAAATTCCTGAAGCCGAGCCAAGTAAGAGACTCTGGGAAAACATATGGAGCAATCTGGTATCACACAACAAACATGCAACATGGCTCCAGGAAGTCAAAGGAAGAAGAAACAGGGAGAATAAAACAAAGATTCACAGACATCACGACAGACACAGTCAGACACAACTAAAGAAATGCCAAACTGGAAAGCCCCAGGTCCCGATGAAGTCCATGGATACTGGCTCAAAACTTCAAGGCCCTACACCCACGAATAGCAGAACAACTCCAGCATTGTAATCTCAAATCACCATGCACCCAAATTGGATGACCACAGGAAGACATCCTTAGTACAAAAAGACAAGAGTAAGGGAAATATAGCCAGTAACTACAGGCCTATCACCTGCCTACCAATAATGTGGAAGTTACTAACAGGTATCATCAGTGAAAGGCTATACAACTACCTAGAGGAGACAAACACCATCCCACCCCACCAACAGAAAGGCTGCATAAGGAAGTGTAGGGGCACTAAAGACCAGCTCCTGATAGACAAAATGGTAATGAAGAACAGTAGGAGAAGGAAAACCAACCTAAGCATGGCATGGATAGACTATAAGAAAGCCTTCGACATGATACCACCACACATAGCTAATAGAATCCCTGAAAAGTTTTGTGGGGCAGAGGAAATAAACACCATCAACTTCCTCAAAAATACAATGCGCAACTGGAATACAATACTTACAAGCTCTGGAATAAGACTAGCAGAGGGTTAATATCAGGAGAGGGATCTTCCAGGGCGACTCCACTGTCCCCACTACTCTTTGTAGTAGCCATGGATCCCATGACAAAAGTACTACAGAAGATGGATGCCAGGTACCAACTCAAGAAAAGAGGCAACAGAATCAACCATCTGATGTTTATGACGACATCAAGCTGTATGGTAAGAGCATCAAGGAAATAGATTCCCTAATCCGACTGTAAGGATTGTATCTGGGGACATCAGGATGGAGTTTGGAATAGAAAAATACGCCTTAGTCAACATACAAAAAGGCAAAGTAACGAGAACTGAAGGGATAAAGCTACCAGATGGGAGCAACATCAAACACATAGATGAGACGGATACAAAATACCTGGGAATAATGGAAGGAGGGGATATAAAACACCAAGAGATGAAGGACACGATCAGGAAAGAATATATGCAGAGACTCAAGGCGATACTCAAGTCAAAACTCAACGCCGGAAATATGATAAAAAGCCATAAACACCATGGGCCAGTGCCAGTAATCAGATACAGCGCAGGAATAGTGGAATGGACAAAGGCAGAACTCCGCAGCATAGATCAGAAAACCAGGAAACATATGACATACACAAGCACTACACCCAAGAGCAAATACGGACAGACTATACATAACACGAAAGGAAGGAGGGAGAGGACTACTAAGTATAGAGGACTGCGTCAACATCGAGAACAGAGCACTGGGGCAATATCTGAAAACCAGTGAAACGAGTGGCTAAAGAGTGCATGGGAAAGAAGAACTAATAAAAGTACACGAAGACCCAGAAATATACAAGAGATAGGAAGAATGACAGACAGAGCAGAGGACTGGCAAACAACCAAATCCAATGGGACGAAACAATTACATGAGACAGACTAAAGAACTAGCCAGCGATGACACATGGCAATGGCTACAGAGAGGACAGCTAAAGAAGGAAACTGAAGGAATGATAACAGCGGCACAAGATCAGGCCCTAAGAACCAGATATGTTCAAAGAACGATAGACGGAAATTACATCTCTCCCATATGTAGGAAGTGCAATACGAAAAACGAAACCATAAACCACATAGCAAGCGAATGCCCGGCACTTGCACAGAACCGTACAAAAAGAGGCATGATTCAGTGGCAAAAGCCCTCCACTGGAGCCTGTCAAGAAACATCAGCTACCTTGCAGTAATAAGTGGTACGAGCACCAACCTGAGGGAGTGATAGAAAACGATCAGGCAAAAGATCCTCTGGGACTATGGTATCAGGACGGATAGGGTGATACGTGCAAAAATAGGAAAAAACCAGACGTGACGTTGATTGACAAAGTCCAAGGAAGAAAGTATCACTCAATTGATGTCGCAAATACCATGGGACACCAGAGTTGAAGAGAAAGAGAAGGAAAAAAAATGGATAAAGTATCAAGATCTGAAAATAGAAATAAGAAGGATATGGGATATGCCAGTGGAAATCGTACCCATAATCATAGGAGCACTAGGCACGATCCCAAGATCCCTGAAAAGGAATCTAGAAAGGACTAGAGGCTGAAGTAGCTCCAGGACTCATGCAGAAGAGTGTGATCCTAGAAAACGGCACACATAGTAAGAAAAGTGATGGACTCCTGAGGAGGCAGGATGCAACTCGGAACCCCAAACTATAAAAATACCACCCAGTCAGTCGAATTGGAGGACTGTGATAGGAAAAAAAAAAAATATATATATAAATAATAATAATAATATATGAAGGGATAAGAACCTGTTTCAAACATGTTTTGTTGTAAAAGAGAATGGCAACATCAGTGGACTTCATTTGATAAGGGTTCTTTTCAATTCTTTTTATTACGGACTTTTGCTTATATGAAACAGAACAAAAAGTCACCATTTAGAACAATTACCTTCCTTATCCAGACTATGTATATTGGCTAGCTCTTAACAAAATATCCAGCCCTGAATAAGAATAATAATAATAATAATAAAATAATAATAATAATAATAAAAATAATAATAATAATAAAATAAGTTGATTCATCTCATTACGTCATGGGCATTCTCATGTAGAGAAGAATACGCAAGCACTTCAGTTGTAACAATGTAAAAACC